>NC_052950.1:29093822-29393822 GCF_013358895.1 Oreochromis aureus | reverse complement strand
TCTTTTTTTTTTTAACATGGACTTCATATATGGTAAGTAAAACAAGACTATTAATGTATTTTTAAATTTATATCATAGCATATTCAATGTGTTTTCTTTTCTAAAACCAAAGCCTGATTTTTAAGAGCTCGTCACAACGGGACAGCATACATTTCACATACACAAGGTTTGTGTTTCTTCTTTAAAAATTTTTTTTTAAAAAAGTCACTCGCTCACTCAAAGCAGTTTGTCTCGTTGTTTTAGAAGCAATCTTACCTGTTTCTCATATAGTAACGTTTAAAATGTATGTTTCTGTCTCTTTCTACAGGATCACAAGCCTATATAGGGCAAACTACACCCCTAAAAAACACAGGGTATATACAGTGTTACACATGTTTTAAATATAAGAGTGTTTTGTTGAAACCGTGCATTAACTGTCCTTATCCCCCCGGACACAGGGTCAAAAAGCTGTCCAGAAATATCTACAGCAGCGGGAGCAATAACACCAAGCCTTACATTAGGTATGTATACAAGTCTCTGTATACATGACAACCAATATAAAGGAAAAAAAGGTTTAAATATTTACAAATGTTCTAATACACCAGACCTGAGACAGAGTACGCAGCGTGTCAAGAACCAGGGCCATCCGGAATAACACAGACCTGTGTGTGTGTGTGTGTGTGTGTGTGTGTGTGTGTGTGTGTGTGTGTTTAACACACGTCTATCTCTACAGCAATCACACAACCCCTTCCCACGATGCGGACCATGAAGACCCCTTGATGCTTTTGGAATATATACGCGATATTGAACTCCCAGAACAACAAGAAAAACCACAAGCTTTGTGCAACAATGGAGACTCAGAACCATTCTTCATCACCGGACCATACATGCACGCGAGTGCCTGCCTTGTGATTTCAGCGATGTTTCTGAGTACAGCCTATCAGAGTTCAATATAGTTGACATACCCACCACGCCAGAATGTCTCAGAAACAACAGTGGTACAGACATAGGTTTTGAAGAAGGCTGCATAACAGACTCGCAAATATCACAGGCATATGACGCATACTTAAATGCAGCAAACACCTCTACTTTTGATCAGAGCCATTCTGCTTCAAACAACGATATACTATCTTTGATCGATGCTAAACTCAGCCAACATCAACAAGCAGTACAGAGGGATGTGCAAGAAATAGCAGCTAAAGTCAACCAACATCAAGAAGCAGCACAGGGGGACTTGCAATTAATAGCAGTGGCTCTAACTAGTACCCAGCAGGCAATAAACAATACCTGGGATTTATTAGATCTCATTAGTACCAGATTGTTAAATCGCTGACTTTTAAAGTCTACACCATGGACCCACCCCGTAAATTATTCAAACACAATGATGGTACCTCCACTCGAGCTAAATGGTTTCACTTTGAGGCTTTTAACCAGTGGGCTGCGCAAATAATAAACAAATGCGAAGTTTTGCATGCAAGACTTAGTAGTGTCGCTGTAGCAAACAGTCCTGTCTAATGCACGTCCTTGTCCAACTCATTCTGAAGCTGTTGCTGATGATGCTGTTTATATCGATGCTGTTGCTCATGCAACCGATTCACATCCGGATATGCCTATTGTCACGGCTGTTGCTGCCGCTGCTGTAGGGACTGTTGTTACTCAGGCTACCGCTGATTGTCTTATTGCTGAGGCTTCTGTCACAGCTGATCGGGAGTGTGCACCTGGCGTACATGCGTATCTGGGTGCTGCTGCAGCTGCTGCTGACGCATCACCACACAACCCCTCAAACAATGGAAATTCCAAAAGTGTTAACCATTCACAAACAGGTGCTGCAGTATTCGAGCCCATTGTTCAGTCTGGGGCGGGCAGTTAGTCAGCGTAGCATTAGAGAGATACCTAATTTCAACGCCCGAGAATTGCGTGAGTGCCTTGATTTTAGGGACATAAGTCTTGATGATCCAGAACAAGTGTCAGAAAGAGTTAAAAGCTGCCAATGTGATAGAGCTGTGGCTGGATCTCAGCAGGGTTGTGTTCTAAATGTGGTCCTGCGTGGACCCTCGTTGGCTTCAGATGTTCAAGCTGTTTTAAATCCTGATGATCAATATGACCCTGACCTGTTTCTCGACCAAATAGCTCAAGTTATGCAAAGGAATGACGAATCTATCGGTGATGGTGAATTAGTTTATTGTCATGGTTGCGCAAAACAGTAGCGGTGGCGGCGGTGCTATAATCCGCAGGATTTGTGGAGTGTTCTGATGGTGAGAGATAGCAAACCACAGATCGTTCTATTGAGAGATATGGAGCCGGAGAGGTTCTGTCGTGTGGGAGTATTTTCGGTTGATTTTGGTCAGTTTTGGTTGGTGTTGGGATTCAGAGATTCTTTTATTGCTACCATATAATCTGCCTTATGATAAATGCATTAAGAACATGTTTTACAGCATTATTTTATCAGTAATATTTCTTACAGGGTTCATATTGCATTGAATATGTTTGTCATCACATTCATTCTATTCACGGGTAGAGTTCATTTTATACACATTGCATATCTGTGCTTGTTTAGAGTTGATGTTCCATCCAAGAGGGTTTTAAGCTTCACTGGTGAGAGTGTCCAGGTGATACATGTTGAGGGAAGATGAGAACATAGCAGGTTAATTGCATGCATGCTTACAATACACAAATTAATCTAGTAGCAGGCCTGAGCGAAGGCCCAAGTGTCTTCTGCTTCTTTTTGAGACCTGCGCCAATTCTGTCTACTTAGTGATTGATGACGAGGGTCAATTATTAGCCCTTAGAGGCCCTGAAGCTTGAAGTTTATTACCTTAAAAGGCAAGTGTTATAGAAAAGAGAAGTTACATGTCTGTTTATAGTTATTAGAGATGTACAAGATGTACCCTTGTCTGTAAACAATGACTGTACACAATGTATTTTTGACCTGTGTTGACGTGTACGTGGAGGCGTGATCCTCCCTGCTATAAAACCCGCATCCATTGTATTTTTGTCAGAGGAAGACATATGCTGATGGTTCCTCTCCGGTGTTAATAAACTCATCGTTTGATTGCACTTGTCTGGTGCCTCTGTCGTTTGTTGTTCTGGTCTCCAATTGATTGATCTCGCACGATATTGGGTTTGCCAGTTTTGTGTTCTTGTTTTTTTTTGTTTTTTTTTGTTTTTGTTTTTTTTTGCGTGTTTATTTTATCTAAAAACATAAAAAACTTAAATTGTCAAAAATCTGCTTTTCATAATGTACATATCATGAAATAACTTTACAAAGACTTCCATTTGACTCTTTACATTTAATGTAATAAAAATATTTTATTTTTAAAGTAATCTTAAAATGTTATTCTACAAATGTGCAGCAATTTAATGTGTTTATTCTTTTTAGCTGATAGTCTGTGGAACCCAGGACGACCAGATACCTGCATCTCTACCAGTTTCTGTGCACTCCAGCCTCTTCTGAGAGGGTTTTTTTTAAGGCAGGAGAAATTACTCCATGAAAACAAGCAGACTCGGCCATCACACAGTGGAACAAATTCTCTTCTTAAATGAAAAAGGGTTACCTTAAAAGCATCATGTTTTTAATTTGCAAGTTCATAAGCATTTTCCCTTTCCAGTTCACACTCAATTCTGCCCCCAGGTCAAAAATATGTATAAGAATATTGGCCAAATATAATATTATTAATAAACATACCTGTTCAGCTGTCCAGTGATTAATTGTATTAGTACATGGAGGCAGGACCTCACAGCAGAAGCATACTCCTTAACGTGTTGTACATTATAATGTGTATATTATATGTATTTTTCAGATATTACTATCTACCAACATCAAGAAGTCGCAAACAAAGAGAGACCACACCGTGACGATTGTTTAAACGAGCGAAGTTGATCAAAATTTATTAAACAAATAAACAACAATTTTTTTTCACCCAAAAAATACATGTTCAAAGCAACACAACGGTGACCCAATATCAGACATTAATGTAAACTCCACCCTGTAGAGTTGGCTGTCATTATCGAGCAGTTCATTTCAGTTCGTTGTAGATTCAAGCTGCTCTTCATATTTTTGCCCACCAGATGTCACCAGACAGGACTGTTGAAAAGCTTCGAGTAATGAACCCTTTTTCAATACAAGGTTCAGTTCTTCAGAAAGCTTCATTTGGCCATCACTAGTGAGAGGGGAAAAAATGAGAAACACACAGGAATGAAACGGGAACTATGTGGTTTCTTCTTCTTTTTTGGGTTTTTTCTTCTTCTTCGTCTTCTTTATAGGGTTTATCAGTGGTTGGCAAAAAGAAAAATGGTGCATTAGCGCCACCAACTGGTGTGGAGTGTGGACCGAAATAACAAAATAAAAAAAATCTCCCCAAACAAATGACTCTGCCTTAAAACCCCAAATATGGCCCAATAGCTTTCACTTATAGAGTTCTTGCGAAATAAAACAACCAAGTCCACTTTCATTTTCATATCGTCAAGCTTTTTGATCAGTTGTCATCTTTCAGCATCATACTACTGACAGTGCAATAAAACTTGTTCTATTGTTGCCTGTTCTCTACTGCACTCGCACTCCCCTGTACGGTGTTTCCCTTTTAAAACTAATTTGCCATTCAAACCAGTGTGCCCGAATCTAAGTCGAGCTACAACCGTCTCCTCTCTCCCGCTGCTCATCAACAATCACAATGAACACCGGTGTACCACAAGGCTGAGTGATGAGCCCTTTCCTCTACTCCCTCTTCACCCACGACTGCAGACCTGCTGATGGTTCCAACACCATCATTAAGTTTGCAGATGACACCACGGTGATTGGCCTCATCAGCGACAACGATGAGACCGCCTACAGGGAGGAGGTGGATCGTCTGGCTGAGTGGTGCGACACAAACAACCTGCTGCTTAACACCAAGAAGACCAAGGAGCTCATCGTGGACTACAGGAGGAATGCTGACCCACATCCACCCATCTACATTAAGGGGACGGCTGTGGAGCGTGTGAGCAGCTTCAAGTTCCTGGGAGTCCACATCTCCGAGGATCTCACCTGGACAACCAACTGCTCCAAGCTGGTCAAGAAGGCTCACCAGCGCCTCTTCTTCTTGAGGACTCTGAGGAAGAACCACCTGTCCTCAGACATCCTGGTGAACTTCTATCGCTGCACCACCGAGATCATCCTGACCAACTGTATAACAGTCTGGTACGGGAACTGCTCCGCCTCGGACCGGAAGGCGTTGCAGAGGGTCGTGAAAACTGCCCAGCGCATTGCCGGAGCACCACTTCCTGCCATAAAGGACATCTACAGGAAGCGGTGTCTGAAAAGGGCTGGGAAAATCATCAAAGACCCCAGTCACCCATCACATGGACTCTTCACCCTCCTGCCCTCTGGGAGGCGCTACAGGAGCCTAGTCCGGACTAAGACCACCAGGTACCGGAACAGCTTCTTCCCCACAGCTGTCAGACTCCTGAACTCTGCCTCCTGACATCTGACCCACGTTAAACTCATGGACTGAACATACACACACCCACAACCACTAGCACTTTATCACTATCACAATTATCCACATATCTCAGTTATCTTAACTGCACTACTGTATAGTTCTGTGTAAATATCATTCTGTACATACGATAATTTTTAATCCTACAACTGTTTATAACTGTACATACTTATAGTTATAGAATATTCATAACATACTTCACACCGTGTACATTATAACATACCACAATAGACCCATTTCTGTAATATACTTACATATCTATATTATTGCTAATATATATTGTAATATATCTATATCACGGATAAAGCACTTTCTGGATGGATGCAAACTGCATTTCATTGCCCTGTACCTGCATGTGCAATGACAATAAAGTTGAATTCTATTTTATTCTATTTTCTATTCTATTCTATTCTGTGCTTCTCATTTTCCTTTGGACTTTGTAAAACCATCGTCCTTTCCTCTCTTCCTCTCATTGCTTTTGCCACCTTTCCTTCATTTTGTCCTGTATTATACTCTTGATCTCTGTCCTACTAACAACAACAACAACAATAAACTTTATTTATATAGCACATTTAAAAACCAGTGGTATACCAAAGTGCTGAACACGTGAGAGGGTCAGATGCAAGTAAAAGAGAAAGACGAAGGCCATGGCAAAGTACCAAACATGCTAGCAGGTTAATGGCATGAAAAACACAGAAATGCAAATAAAAGCATATTAGAACATTGTGTGTAAAATATAAAAGAGTCAAGAAAAATGTAAAATAATTAAAAGAGGTTAAGAATAGAATGAAGGTAGCAACAAGCACTAAACTAACTAACAAACAAGCATTAACTGGTAGAAAAGGTGAGGTTAAATAAATAGGTTTTTAACCGCGATTTGAAAGATTGAATGGAATCGGACTCAAAGGTGGCAATGGGGAGGTTATTCCACAAATCAGGTGCAGCCAAGGCAAACTTGCGGTCACCTCTAGTCTTCAGCCAGGACTCGGCTGTACCTCCGGCGGCTGAACCCCCACAAGGCTGCCAGATGGGATTGAAACGATGGGACGAGGTGTGAGTTTCTCAAAATGGGCTCATTGAGTGCAGCATGGATAAGTTCTTGGAGAAGCTTACGGCTGCCGTGAATACTCAGAACAAGACCTCTGAGTGCAAACTGGATTACATCTGGAGGGGCTCGCTCGGAATAACACCTCTGAGCGCAAATTGGATCATATCTTAGGGAAGCTCACTGCGGTCGTGAGTTCTCAGAATCGGCTTTTTGAGCACAAGAATGACAACATCACGGAGCTTAAGTTTGATAACATCATGGAGAAGCCCACGGCTCTCCAACGGGAGATTGAGAGACCAGTGTCGGAGTGTTAAAGAACAGCTTTGAAATTATCATGAGTTGTTCACACTAAAGTAAAAACCACCATCACTTCATGCGGATACCCCTTCGGCGCCAGCTGCGGTCTCAATGCTGGAGCTGAACAAAAACACCCTGATACGGATTTTTTTTAGACTGTTCTTCCCATTCTATGCAAGGCCACCTGGGTTGGCTGGAAGACTGTTTACTTAGCCTGGCAGGGTGAAGGACACTGTCTCAGCTGAACTCTGGACACATACACACACACGCACACAGACATATATACACATGCAGATGTACACTCATCCCCTCTCCCCCTCCAAACGCCTTCAACGCTTATTCCCTTGAATCAAGGAGACCAGTGCATAGGCTGCCTGCCCAGATGTACTGTCTACATTGACTGTCTCTCACCCTTTACCTTCCCCTGTTGCTTGTCATGTGTTTCTATGGTGTATTAAGAGTTTTTTCATGTGCAGAGGTGTTTTTTTCTGTTCTCAAACTGATCTCCCTGTTGGAGCTCAGTCTGGGGGGAGTTATTTTTTTCTCCTTATCCTTCCTCATGTTGTGCATTTTCCATGTTATACCGCTCTGACCTGTCTTCCCCATGTGATGTTTGTGTGTAATGTATGTATGGTCGGCAGCTGGCAGCCTTAACCCAATTTCCCTTGGGATGAATAAAGTATTATCAATCAATCAACACCTGATTACGCCAATCGGAGGTCACTAAAATCAATATTGAATCAGTGTGTAATTTTGCCAAAACAATGTCAGACTCAGTAGTTTTCTCTGGTCCCCTCCCCAATCAGACCAGGGCTGTATCCCAATTCGGGGTCTGCAGCCTTAAAGTACGCAGCCTTAACGGTCCTCAAGGGCCGCGTACTCAAAGACCGCTAAGGCCGGAAGTGCGAGGCTTGTAGGCTTGTGAAATGGGACGTCTAGCCTCCGTTGCGCTGCCCAGGTTGCCTAGCAACCATGATACTAACAGCTGGAAAAGTTTCATACAGCTTTGTTTGACAGAAATGAAGGAGAACATATTTTGTTCATTTGTTTCTACATGAGTGCTGTGTGATTTAATTGGGCTTCATTTCTGTACTTAACAGTCATTTTAACCATATCGAGGCAGGCGTTGCCGATTTGCAACAGTAAAAAACTAACAACCTGATTACCCCACATACATATTTTATGGGTTTTTTAATACTCAGAACAAGTACCACTGCAGGACTTGGTTGTGCATTAGCAACAAAAACTTAATATGAGACTGAGAGGGTTAAGATTAGCTAGTAAATAACAATTAGCTAATGTTGTTCATGAGACTAAGGTCATCTCACTTTGGTATTGTAAATATAATATGGCCAATATTATAGTTATTATATTAATCATTATTAGTGATTACAGCAGTGAGTTTGAACTCCGTGTCAAATACTGAGCTTCAGTAAAGATTCAAGTTGCAGTTATTTATATTTCCTATCACCTTAAATCTTCACTCAAAGACAAGTATCTTTGACAGTGAATATATAGATGTATTATATATAAGAGACAAATATTGTTCGTTTAATATGTTGGCATTATTACATTTGGCTCAATGCTTACATTATGTGTAAAAAGCAAATGTACGAGCTGTGATAACTGTTTCTGATAAAATGGAGAGTAGACTGATATATTAAATATTCCTTTATTGGGTGAGAAAATCAGACCATGTCATAACTGCTCTAAGTCATACAGAATAGTCATCAGAGTCTTAAACAGGCTGACTTCTGCTAAATGGGTCAAACTGGGCAGAAAGTATACAAACACATAACATCCTTATAGAAAAAAAAAACATAACCCTACAACATGTGTCATCAATTTGATTGATGGCCCTAGCCTTGACCTTTTGACCTTACCGGAAGTACTCCAGAAGTGTCTAATCGATTCCATATGTGTGACTAATTGCATCCAGTGGGAAAAAAGGAGGGGTGGTTCCTGGGGGGAGGAAAAGTTCAGGGGGGTGACGCAGAAGATTTCTGATGAGTCAGCAGAGATCGGAGCACATGCTGTATAGAGACAGAATGATCGAGACAGTTAGTTTTTCACAGACAAACTCATAGTTTGAATTCTGTTTAAATGTTTCAGTATTATAACAATGATCCTGATAACCTTTTTCTCGGTAAAGAGCTATTTCTTTCTTCAATAGCGGATGTATTTTACTTTCTTATATTAACCTAAAGGCCGCCCACTCGTCTCCTCCTGTGTGTAAAAAAATATCCCTTAGTGAAAAAAGCGCAGCTCACATATTCAGAACTCTATCCCAAATAATTTTATTAAAACACCCCGATGAGGTATTTTGGTTTTGTGCAGCCACTCATACCAAAGTAAAGAGTTTTTCTTCATTTTTATAGCTACTTTTACAACGAGTTTTCTCATTAACAGAAAATAGACAGAAACCCTAAAAGAAAATGTCCTTGTTTTACGCACATCAAGAAGGAGTCAGACGACCGTCGGTTCATCCCTGTCAATGTTTCCTCCGCCGGGTACCATAAACGTATGAGAAAAAAAAACAACAGAGAATTTATTATTTTTGTAAGAATGAGAAAGAGAGAGAGAGAGAGAGACTCGATCAAACTTTTCACAAAACGTTATACACGTTATAAATGTTAACCAACCTTTGACACTTGGATGTTGGCTTAATTTTTACTCAAAGAGAAATTTGACCCTAATAAAAAAAGACGATACTGTGGTGAACACTTACCTCAACTTTGATGGGGTTTTTTTCACAGCGATTTATTCTGAAAAAAGTAAACATGTTACAAGGACAGTTTTGACGCAATGCCCAGTGCAGAGTAAATAAATGGGAAGTAGGAATTCCTCCTCTCTATACTTACACTCCTCCCTAACAAATGCCGAGTCATCATCTCCATAATCTGTCTGGATTTATCCCACTTTTCGAGTTTCATTGGAGTGTACTCAAGTGCACAAGATGTAAAACAATGTATTAGTTTTTTAAGCCATTCACTGAGTCCACGTCAAGATGCCATTCATTTAAGAGTCTAATAATTTTCTGAATTTAAATTGTGCTAACTTCAACGCAGTACCATTAAAAATAAAACATATTAGAAATCATTTTTGTTGGACACAAGAACAACTCAAGCATATTTTTCGGGAGCTAAACTAGGGCTTACAAGTTTGCCGTGCCCCTGGGGACCAGTGCGAGGTTGTGGGGCAGATCCCAGTGTTCTGGGAATCCATCCTACCTGACAAACCATCCTACCCGCTGTTTCTGCGCATGCGCACAACACGAAATTAAGTGCCAAACCATCCTACTTTTGTGAATGTGACCTACAAGCATAATTTAACAGCTAAAATTTAGTGGCAAATTGTCCTACCTTTGTTAATAAGAGCTAGAAACATACTCTGACGGGTGACATTAAGTGCCAAACCATGCTACCTTTGTGAATGTTACCTATAAGCATAATTTAACGGGTAAAATGAAGTGGCAAACCATCCTGGCTTTAAGAATATAAGCTACAAGCATACTCTGATGGGCAACGTTAAGTGGCAAACGGCCATACCTACTTTAATTTGTGCTGGAATTACTCTGTGCCAGCAGAAATGTGCAGAAACTACCTACGGTAGGACGTTTTGCCAAAGTAGGATGGTTTGTCAGAACACCAGCATGGAGGGTCCAGACACTCCCACGGCGCAGACTTTGCTATCCCCACAGAGCGTTTCTGGTGTGGCTTATGCAAAAGAGACAATACAGCGTGTTTCTCTGCTCCCGGTAAGCATGTCTGTTGTAGCCTGCGCTTTATAATTGTCTCTTTGATTATCAAACAGTGTTTAAAATGTGACTCTTTTGTTATCCAAAAACATTTTATCTATGTTACTGATTTAAAATTATATGTATATATTTCAAGTTTTTTAGCTCAAACAGACTCTTGAGCATATTCATATAGCAAATCCACATAACCAGCCTGCAGCCTAATGTACATCTTTTAAGTGTATGTTAATCAGTACGTGAAGCGTAGCTCTGAAAAGAGTCCATCATTTGTGAATTTACTGATTTGTTTTTAACTGCAGTTTTCACAAACTGTGGATGATGAAATCCTCTTTATTTCAGAAAATGTCTTCAAACTATCGCTGTTCCTACTTACTGAGTTCCTGAGCTACTTTTTTACTATGTGAATAAACTATTTGAACTAGAAAGGATTTAAAGACACATCTTAATTGAAGAAAAGGTGAAAAATTGGGAATGAAATTTATGTGACTGTTCATCTAAAATCCAGCAGAGAGTGAAAATCCAAGAGCTGCTGCAATCCTCTGCATTAATGATCTCTGTTTCTGTGCGTGTGTGTGTGTGTGCATGTGTGTGTGTGTGTGTGTGTGTGTATGTGTGTGCGTGCATGTGTGTGTGTGTGTGTGTGCTCACAGAGGGGAGGTCACGACAGGAGTTCCCTGAGTTGACACGTATGAACCATAAAGTCAGTTTGGACTGAGGAGCAGTTGGTAAACACAGAAGTACATCCAACCTTAACAGAATTTCTTGTTTATCTACTTCATGCACATTGCATGCACAAGAATCCAAATCTCTGTATCACAATGATTTCATTAAAGCCTTATTATTTTATGGGGGCAATATCACAAATGACCGTAGATCATTAATAGGGAACAAAAAAGAAGGATCACATCAGCAATGTTGCTGGGAGACAGAAGTCTTGACACGTGCTTATAACTTAAAACACAAAAAACTCAGTTACAGCTGGTAAGATTTATGGTATAAACCAGACATTCACAGTCTGCATCTTTACAGGGTTGTTTTCTGCTTTTGTTCACTCCTAGTGTGATTAAAAAACAACAAACACAAACACAGAGCCCACTAACTATTAGCCGCTTTCCCCCCTAAACAGTCAGTTGACTGAGAGAAATGCAATCCATTATTGTGAACGCTGAAGGAGATGTGCTCCATAGTCAAACTTATATTTCCTTAACTTACATCCAATGTTCTGTTTAATTCCGGTATCCCTTTATGGTTTAATGGAAAATTGATTAAACCATTGCTCAACTTATGTCTGAATGACGGCAGATAATTCTGATGAAACTGACCCCGTAAGCACTTTGCAGCTGAGTCGAGGGCTCGTGGAAATAAGGTCAGGAGGTGTCCGCGTGAGTGCGCGTGCGGTCTGTCCATTTGGGACGTCTGACAGACACACTAGTGCAACTCAGAGTGTGAGCAGCAACTCCTGTATACTAAACATAAGAAAAGTAATGTGTAGTGCTTCTTTTTTTTAACCGAGATTCCAGGGCTCATGCTTATATGATTTTCTTTTATTCAAAAACAGGTTATTTTAGCGATCGTGTAACTGTGTCCTTGACCTTTTTACCGGCTTGAGGAGTTGGTTCCCTGGTGCAGATATTTGGGATGGTTCAAACGCCGAGTCTCCAAATGCAAACAACAGGATATTTTCC
This sequence comes from Oreochromis aureus, assembly GCF_013358895.1. Lineage (NCBI taxonomy): Eukaryota > Metazoa > Chordata > Actinopteri > Cichliformes > Cichlidae > Oreochromis > Oreochromis aureus. Next base: position 29,381,582 of record NC_052950.1, on the reverse strand, counting down.
ACGTTAATTGTTAAATGTGTATAAATGGGATGGGATGATGTTCGATAAAAGTAATAAACAATAAATGTAAATCTGTTTTTTTTAAACTTTGCAGACTCATTTACCCACTCCAGTGACAGCGATAAAAAAAGATCATGGCTTTAAAGAGATTATGAACAAAATGCATTACATTTTATTTTTTGCTGCATTAACAACTTTTCCAACTCCGATTCTCTGCAGGACCAACACGGACATCAGTTTAGACTGAAATCCAGTTCAGACGGCACACGCAACATGTTCAAGTTTGCATGGAGGCATCTTTCTTTCAGCTTAACGAGTGAACCGTCAGCTCGTTTAAACACACGTTAAAGTCTGTTTGGCTCGACACCACCGAACAGAGGCAGCAATATAGCACAGCTAACATTAACAGTGCAGTGAATCCTGCTTGTGCCGTGATATTCAGGACTGCAAACTGAGCAGCATCACTGACTTTCAGCTTGTTGTGTTTGTGGATATATGACTGACTTTAATTATCCATAAAATCATCACATTCTCTGTAAGATTAAGGTCGACTATTGAACGGCGAATATTTTAAAGTAAAGGCTTTAAAAACCAAGTTAGTACAAACATCACTAATGTCACATAACTTTGCCGACATGTGGTCAACAGTAATGTTTTAATGTTCTTCATTATTAAATATTTGCACATAAATAAGTGACATAATATTCAGTAAGGCAAGTTTATTTATAGCACAATTCAACAACAAGGTTATTCAAAGTGCTTTACAGAGACATTAAAAAACAAAAACAAATAAAAAGCATGATTTAAAATTGATTTAAAAGAATTTAAGCTTAAAAGTGTGGATTTGGTGCTTTATTCAAATGGAGCTGAGAACAGGTGAGTCTTCAACCTGGATTTGAATAAACTGAGTGTTTCAGCTGATCTGAGGCTTTCTGAGAGTTTGTTCCAGATATATGGAGCATAAAAGCTGAATGCTGAATCTGAGCTGCTGAAGCTGGACTTTGAAGAATTATGGGGATTATTTTACATAACCATCATCTTTATCATTGTATTAATTATCATTTCATCCAACCATTTTATTGAAGTTGCAGGCATTATGTTATAATTGGTATTACAGAGGTTATCATAATCAAATATTAACATGTTTATTACAGGTGCAGTTACAACCACTTTAAATCGTTGAGTTAAATCTATAATCTTAGAAGCTTATATGCTGAGTATATTGTTACAGTAAAATAGTAGCTGAGCAAAGGCCTGAATGTATTCAGCTTCTTGTTGCATTTGAGTCTGCCTAGCAACAGGTGACAGAAGGAGGACAAGTCCATGGGGACCTCAAAGGCCTGAGACCATATCTGGAAGAGGATGCCAGAAAGGGGAACTTCTGTGTCTGCATTTATCTCTTAGAATTGATCACTGTCTGTAGAAGAGGCAAATAATGTTCTTAAGATGCAAATTATGTGCTTGTAAACGCATGAGGGGGCGTCATAATACCCTGATGTTATAAAAGCAATCTGAAGTGTATTTTTGGTTGGGGATTTACAACTGATGGTTTCCAGTGTACGTCTCCCCACGCTGCGTGTATTCATTAAAATCAATTGTTTGATTGACCTCTTCTGGACCATCATTGTTTTACTCTCGTCCTCAATTTCGGACCCTTAACAACTTCCTCCAACTCTTCAGCCTCGTTGGTCAGTTGCAGGTGAGTGCTTTCATCTCCGGGCCCACCCCCACCTGTGGCAGAGGGATAGGCCGTTTCAGCCGGCTGCTCAGCCTTAACACCTGCCTTTCCTCCGCCTGTGTCTCCCACGGTGTGGGTTTTATTAACAATTTTGATGCCTTCTGGGAGAGGAGACATCTTTTTGGGGCAGACGGACTCCACCTCAACGCCTGGGGACGCCGTTTGCTGTCCGCCAATTTGGTATTTGGCGTACAGCACTCCCGCACACGGCCCTGTCATTACCCCAAACCGACATTACCTGCTGATCCGTCCTCCACTGACTGATGTCCCCCTGGTCCCAGCTCCTACATTTGTTCCACTTTTAACAGTAATACACAAAACTCTGGACTCGGACCTCTCTCTCCCACAGTCAACACAATACCCGTCATAATCACAAACAGAGAGCAACACAATTATCATAAATCCAGTAACTCCAAAAACATTAATAACCTCCGGCCTCTTCAAAAATCTCAGGATTCATTGAACTCTGCTGTCAAAAATCCACCAGTCTCAATTAGTATGGCACTTTTAAATGTCCGCTCTCTGTTGAATAAGTCTTTTATTATTAATGATTTAATTTTAGATAATAAACTTGACTGTTTATTTTTAACTGAGACATGGCTGGGCTTGGATGCACCAGTTGTTCTCACTGAGGCCTCCCCACCAAATTTTAATTTCTCTTTTTCCTTTAGAAGTGGTAAGAGAGGTGGTGGGACTGCATCTTTAACCAACAACAGACTCACCACCAAACAAATTTTATTTGATCATTTTACCACTTTTGAATTCCATGCTATTGTTTTTAGCAGCCCTCCAGTTTTATCTGTCACAATTTATAGACCACCTATAGACAGTGCTGCTTTTATCAAGGAATTCTCAGAATTTTTAACAAACATACATTCAAAGTATAATATGATAATTCTAACCGGTGATTTTAACCTGCACATAGATAATCCTTCTGACTCTACATCAAAAGAATTCTTAAACATTCTTCACTGTATGGATTTTACCCAGCACGTCACGCAGCCGACTCACAACAGAGGACACACTCTGGACCTGGTCATCACCCATGGGCTGTCCACCAGTGTGTCCTCTGTTGTTGACTTGGCTGTCTCTGACCACTACTGTGTGTTTTTTAACATCACCGGTTTTATTCAGCGGGAGACCTCGGTGCGAACTGTGAGGAGGCACTATCTAACCTCTGAAGTGGCTGCAAATTTTACCAGGGTTTTAGACGAATGCCCCCCAGTGATTCTACCTGCACCCTGTGATTTTATTTTTAATCATTTTAACCTCAAACTGAAGAAAAGCCTCGACTCCGTTGCTCCACTCACCACCAAAAAGATTAACGTAAAACGTGTATCACCCTGGAGAAACGAAGAAGTCAAAAAACTCAAAAGGAATTGCAGGGCAGCAGAAAGGAGATGGAGGAAAAATAAAAATGCAATCAACCATCAAATACTTTGTGAGCAACTTAAAATTTACAATAATACACTAAGGAATTCAAGAAATTCATACTTCGCCAAAATAATCAGTAATAACAAAAATAATCCCAAGGTCCTCTTCTCCACCATAGATCATTTATTTAACCCTGATTTTAACAGCTCCCAAAGAACTCCCACAGACTCACTCTGTGAGCAGTTTGCAGACCACTTCAGGGGAAAAATCAACACCATCAGATGTGATATTTTATCTTCTCGTGATATGATTTTAAACACATCTGAGGGCTCGATTGTACCTGAGGAGACACTGGACAGCTTTGTTCTGGTTAATGCTGAGAACCTTAAGAAAGTTTTCTCCACAGTGAGACCCACCACGTCTTTTAGATCCAATCCCCTCTTCACTTTTTAAAACACTTTATGGATTTTTTGAAGCTGAGCTTTTATACATGATGAATTGCTCTCTTCAGTTGGGTGTCTTCCCTGCTGCCTTTAAAACGGCGGTGGTGAGGCCCCTTCTGAAGAAGAGCAATTTGGATTGCAATGATTTTAATAACTACAGACCTGTATCCAACTTACCATTTTTAAGTAAAATTTTAGAAAATCTTTTTACTCAGATTAATGATTTTCTGAATGATAAACAGATCCTGGAGATATTTCAGTCTGGATTTAGGGTGAACCACAGCACAGAGACTGCTCTCCTAAAGGTTTTAAATGATCTTAGATGTAACTGGGACGCCCAAAAGCTCTCAGTCCTGGTGCTACTGGATCTAAGCGCAGCCTTTGATACAGTAGACCACACTATACTTTTAAACAGACTGAAACACATGGTGGGCCTCTCTGGTGCTGTACACAACTGGTTCACTTCCTATCTCTCAGACAGAACTTTTATGGTGAGTATGGATACATGCTCCTCTAAGATCCATAAAATGACATGTGGTGTGCCTCAAGGGTCGGTTTTAGGCCCTGTACTTTTTAATTTGTATATGCTCCCTCTTGGCGGCGTCATCATGAGGCATGGAGTGAACTTCCACAGTTACGCTGATGATACTCAGCTGTACATCTCCGTGTCTCCTGATGACACCAGACCAATGGATGCCCTTTTTAACTGTATTCTAGATATAAAATCTTGGATGGCAGAAAACTTTTTACAGCTTAACCAGGACAAGACTGAAGTTTTAATCATCGGTCCTGAGGCTCAGAGAGAGAAACTCTTGTCTAAATTACAGGCATTTTCACTATGCCCTTCACTACAAGTGAAAAACCTGGGTGTTATTCTTGACTCTGAGCTTGGTTTTATCCCACATATTAAACACGTAACCAAAATTGGATTTTATCATCTAAAAAATATAGCCAGAGTCCGCCCTATTCTCTTTCGGGCCAACACAGAGATGTTGATGCATGCTTTTATTACCAGTCGCATTGATTACTGTAATGCCTTGCTCTCTGGTCTCCCCAAAAAGAATATCTCACCTTTACAACTTTTACAAAACTCTGCAGCTCGTGTGTTGACGAAGACCAGAGGGCGGGCCCACATTACACCGGTTTTACAATCGCTGCATTGGCTCCCCGTATGTTTCAGGATCGATTTTAAAGTTCTTTTATTGGTTTTTAAATGTCTTAATGGTCTTGGGCCTTCTTATCTTTCAGATCTGCTTTTACCATATGAACCCTCGCGGACCCTGAGGTCCTCTGGTACTGGCCTTTTGATTGTCCCTAAAGTCAGGACACATACTCACGGAGAGGCAGCTTTTCAGTGTTATGGTCCTCGACTGTGGAACAGCCTGCCAGAGGAGCTCAGGGCCGCAGAGAACGTACATGTTTTTAAAAACAGGCTCAAGACCCACCTTTTTAATTTAGCTTTTAACTAACGTTTATTTATTTTATGCTTATTTATTCTATCCTGTTATTCTATTTATATTATTAATTTAGTTTTACCTAATATTTATTGATTGTATTCTTATTCATTTTTTATCTTCTTACTCTGTTTATACTTATATTTATATTGTATCCCACTCTTATTTATTTTATCTTTTTATCCTGTTTATATTCTTATTAGGTCATATCTCCAGTGTTTCCTCGGAGGGGGCTCTCTGCACCGGGGCTGTGATCGACCATTGCTAGGGCTCTGTGGACCCTCTCAGCCTGGCTGGGGGGCTTCTTTGCCTCCCTCCTGCTGTGTGCCTGGAGGCTGCGGTCTGTGACTGGCTCCCGGTGCAGACAGCTCCCTGTGATAGTGTTTCCTCACTTGGCTAATGCGTACCCAGCCCAATTTTACTCTTTAAGTGTGTGTGTGTGTGTGTGTGTGTGTTTGGGGGGGGGGGAGAGAATGTGTGTATCCATGACCTTTCTGTTAATGAGAGTGTGGGGAATGAGTGGGAGGGTGGGGTGGGCTGCTTTTAACCATGTAAAGCAGTTTTTTTGTATGAAAAGTGCTTTATAAATAAAGATTGATTGATTGATTGATTGATTGATTGAATGCAGCTTCTCCGTGTCTGGTTCTGACTCTGGGAACTGATAAAAAAAACAGATCCAGGTGACCTGAGGGATCTGGAAGGTTCATACTGGGTCAGGAGGTCACTGATGTATTTTGGTCCTAAACCATTCAGAGCTTTATAGACCAGCATCAGAACTTCAAAGTCTATCCTCTGACGGACAGGCAGCCAGAGTAAAGACCTCAGAGCTGGACTGATGTGGTCCACTTTTTTGGTCTTAGTGAGGACTCGAGCAGCAGAGTTCTGAATGAGCTGTAGTTGTCTGACTGATTTTTTAGGTAGACCTGTAAAGATGCTGTCACAGTAATCAAGCCTACTAAAAATGAATGCATGGACTAGTTTTTCCAGGTCCTGTGGAGACAACATATCAGTACTTACTTTTAAACGTTTACTCTTTGGCCGCTCCGCTTCCACTGTTTTTTTTGGCAAATTATCCACACCCACCGCCGCACACTCTGGGATATGTTGGGCCACGAAGTCTACACCGACACAGCCTTAGAATTCAGGGAAATGAAGGACGCATTTGAGGGCCGCATTTTGAGCAGCCTTCGAATTGGGACAGCCTTCGTTGCGATGCTGTGATGTAATCGGCCTTAAAATGTGGCCTTTAAGGCTGCAGACCCTGAATTGGGATACAGCCCAGGAGTGACATGTTTAGCCACATGTTCTCCTTAAGTTGCTGGCTGTCTGAGTGGTGTCCAAGAAACGATGTGGGCTTCATAGATAATTGGCAAACCTTCTGGAGGAAACCTGGTCTTGTTAGGAGACCAGGTTTCCTTTGGATGGAGCAGCTCTCATTTCTAGAAATATGGACAAATTTATTAACCCCCCTAAAATATGACTATCCAGAGTTGGGACCAGGAAGCAGAGCTGCAGTCTTACACGCCTCTCTGCAGCTTCTCTCCTCCTGAAACGACAGCCTCAACACAGCATTTAATCTGTTATTAGACTATTAAATATTTCACTTTAATGTTGTAACTATGCGGTCACTTCTGTCTTTAAACAAAATAATATTTTCCAGTTACAGAAATCATAAAGTCCAAACTTACCCTGTCAAAACAAGACCCTGCTTGTTTTGACAGGGTAAGATGGCGCCGGGTGTCATGGCACGCCGTCTCTCGGTTCTTAGTTTCAAATAGTTGTACAGCACTTTGTTTGAAAGCGCTTTATAAATAAAGTTATTATTATTATTATTATTATCATTATTAAAGTGTTACTGTTGCTATATGCATTTTATATAAATAATCGATGATGGTATTCGATTTTCAGAAGGACAGATGTTTCTGTTCAATTCTTAAATCCATTTTTTCAAACACAAACACTATTTTAAAGCTTCTAAAGAGTAAAATATTAATGATAATTATAATAACAGTAATAAAAACAAAAGCTCTCAGATCCATCAAACCAAGCAGCAGAAAGAACAATAAGAGTAGAGAAAACTTTAACCTTGTAGACTTCATTATGTTCCAGCTGCTCTACAGACGCTGTGACCTCGAACTTAAGCAGGTCGTAAAGTATGTGCAGCTCAAAAACTTCATAATTAGACCCTGTGGTATTTAGGCAGCAGAACAACTAAGAATAACAACTACAAATAATGTTTTTAGGTTTCTGTTGTACTGCAAGGTTCTGTACAGGAGAACCAAACCAAGAGCAAATATTAAGTCTCATTTACACCAAAGCACGAAGAGCCTTCAAAATTTATCAAGTTGAATCATCTTCGTTTAGATGCAAGAAGAATCATATAGAAATGGAAAAGTATAAATATAAATCGAAATACCCGCCAAACGCCGTTCATTTATCGAGACTTTCAACCCCAGATAGGCCAATTATGGATCTTTGGATCCACATTATATCAGCAGCTGTTCTCCACTGTGAACTATGTTAAAAGCAAACACCGTTCACACCTGACAGATGACAGCTTACAGTCCTGCGTAAAATGACTTCGTACAGCCCCGATTTGCAGACGCTGTGCACAGAGGTTCAGGAGCAGAAGTCTCAATGTAAACATATTACGGCAGACCCGACGACGTTTGTATAAACACGCTTTTCAGCATCTCTATATTGACCACTTTTCACACACGGTTGCTGTACGCATACAGCCGGCTGTAGCTTTTCAGCTCACAGCCCGACACACACCAACACAACAGCACAGATACCACAGCCCAACATATACCAACAACAACACAACAGCATAGGTAGCGCAGACGTTAAGGCAGTGAGGCGTGATTGCGGGTGCGTCCGCCTCCCCTGCAGCGGCGCTGCAGACCACGCCCCGCAGCACACATTAACCAGGTAAAATATTTAGGCAGAATTTTGCAAATATCTATTTTTAATTTTTTAGCAGCATAGTGCTTTTTTCCAATTATTTTTTAAAAGTCAGGTCAAGGCTCCAAAAGCCCAAAGGCGATATAAGGGTGGCGGCTGACATGTTTGTTTGCTACATGGATCATTTTAGTTCAGCTGGGTGTCTTTCCTTTTGTTATATTTCTTTAAGAGTTCAAAATGTGTTGATTACATAAATAAAATCTAATTTTCTCTGTAGCACTTCATGGATTTCATAAGCAGCACACCTTAGTTGTTCACACAAAACATAAAGGTAAAAACCAATTTATACAGTGTTATCTTCATTTTAGATGTCAAAAACTATTTGCGGCTCCCAGTGTTTTCTTTTGCGTGGAAACTGGGTCCAAATGGCTCTTTGGGTCTTAAAGGTTGCTGACCCCTGTGCTAAACTAATTAAAACATTGTAAGTGCAGGTCTTCAGTTTACATTTCTTTGTGAAAACAGCACAGCAAAGGAGACTCTGTGAAGTTTTGGTATAAGGGATAAATCTTCTGACCAAACCTGCTGGGACTGTGTGAGGTCCTGAGGCTAAGAGTAAGGATTTATCCACAGGAGAGCTGCGTTCTTACAAACCATCCCACTGTGTAAACCTGACATCTGTGGAACAGCTGAGCTGTATGATGTGTACAAGGACACAAAACATTATTTACCATCAGATCCCGAGCCCTCCATGTGTTAATCAAGAAACTGCTGCTGTGCTACATCCATAAATAATGAATAAATTAGGAGCTAAACCTAAAAAGACAGTTTATTTGTACCATCTTCATGTCAACACATTCAAGAACATCACAGATGAAAGAAACATTAAAAACTTCCACACTACATAAAGCAAGAAAAATAGTTTTCCTTTCAGGTGGTTTCAGAAAAACAAAAACATCAAACAGCTCCAAGACTCTCTTTGAAAGAACTAAAACCTTTATTCTCATGGTCCAATCATGAGTGAACTCCCCGATGAAGCCTTGTGTGCTAAAACATGTCAGAGTTTTAAAGGTTAAAGATGAGTTTCCAAAACGTTTTGCTGGAGAACAATGAACTATTTGACTGAGTTTCAATTATTTACAGACGAGCAAAACCAGGACAGAGAAAAAAGGACAAAACTGACTCAGTAAAACGACAGAAAATAAGATCCCATGTAAATCTGTATTATGTAGAAGTTCAGCCCAGCAAGCCGTTCAGTTCAACACAAGTTTAAATGATTCTATCTGAACTCTGTGGAGCCTGATCTCAAGCTTTTTGAGTCTGACACTGAAACCACAGGATCTTTCTGCGTCTTCAGATTCACTGTGATCCAGTGATGGGAGTGATTTCAGCCCTGAGTGATCACGCTGATGTTTGCACAGAGCAGACAATGAGGTTAATGTTTGGGCACATTGGTAACAGTGAAACAGTTTATTAGTAACGTGGGATCGTTTGTGTTCGGAGTATGAACTGAGATTCCTGAAGCTCTTGTCACACTGGTCACAGCTGTAGTTTCCTTCCATGTGTGTACGTTCATGATAGTTACGATTATTTGATTGTGAGAAGCTTTTGTCACAGTGTCTGCACTTGTATGGTTTCTCTCCTGTGTGGACTCGTTTGTGTGTTTTAAGCTGACCTGCAGTGGTGAAGGATGACCCACACTGATCACAGAGGAGCTTTTTAACCCCACTGTGAATCAGTTCATGTCGTTTTACCTCAGTTGATGTGGTGAAGCTTCTCCCACATTCTTTGCAGTATTTCAGTTTGTCTCCAGTGTGTCTACGTTGATGTATTTTTAAGTCAACTTTCCAACTGAAAGTTTTTCCACAGAGGTCACAACGAAACTCTTTCCCACCACCACAGTGATGACAGGGTTGAGAACTGGATCCATCTGTGTCGCTCTGCTTCTAAAGACACAAAGACAGTGTAAGTCAGTCCTTCAACATTTTTATCCTGAACGTCGCCTGAAATAAAGAGCATCTCTGCAGACGTCCAATTACATTTTACTGTTTCAGTTAACACACTCAGTTTACTGGGCTGCAATGACTACAATACTACCACCATAATATTACAGTAATACTAAAATCATAACTGACATGAAAATCTGAATAATCACTCAGAGCTGCTTTTCCATGCAGTAGAATTGCTAACATGCTAACACAGTTTAATGAGCAGAGTTGTTCCAAACAGTCAGGCTAAAATGACAAGATAACAATATAAATACATACCTCACAGTAAATGCACTTGTAGAGTCTCTTTCTGGTGTGGATCTGTTGGTGTCGTCTCAGGTGATGTGGAGATTTAAAAGTGTTCTCACACAGGTCACATTTATAAGGTCGTCCCTCAGTGTGGGTAAACATGTGTTGTTGTAACTGTGCGTCTGTAGCAAAGTATTTGCCACACTGTTCACAGCAGTACACATCATGTCTGGTGTGAATGCGTAGGTGTCTATTTCGGGCTCCTCTTAGGCTGAAAGTTTTTCCACAGATGTCACAGCTGTATGCCTTAATTCCAGAGTGGGTAACTAGATGAATCTGTAAGGTGCTACTGTGAGTAAAAGCTCTGCCACACTGATCACAGGTGTACGCTTTAATTCCACTGTGGATGAGTTGGTGTTTTTTTAGGTGACCCTTCAAGGAAAAAGACTTTCCACACAAGTCACAGCTGAACGGTCTCTCTCCAGTGTGGATGACCTGATGCTGTTTTAGTTTATACTTCTCAGTAAAATCCTTCCCACACTCGTCACAGCTGTATGCCTTAATTCCAGAGTGGGTAACTAGATGACTCTGTAAGTTCCTACTGTGAGTAAAAGCTCTGCCACATTGATCACAGCTGTACGCTTTAATTCCACTGTGGATGAGTTGGTGTGTTTTTAGGTGATCCTTTCTGGAAAAAGACTTTCCACACAAGTCACAGCTGAACGGTCTCTCTCCACTGTGGATGACCTGATGCTGTTTTAGTTTATACTTCTCAGTAAAATCCTTCCCACACTTGTCACAGCTGTATGCCTTAATTCCAGAGTGGGTAACTAGATGCCTCTGTAAGCTGCTACTGTGAGTAAAAGCTCTGCCACACTGATCACAGCTGTATGCCTTAATTCCAGAGTGGGTAGCTAGATGAATCTGTAAGCTGCTACTGTGAGTAAAAGCTCTGCCACACTGATCACAGCTGTACGCTTTAACTCCACTGTGGATGAGTTGGTGTCTTTTTAGGGAACTCTTCCTGGAAAAAGACTTTCCACACAAGTCACAGCTGAATGGTCTCTCTCCAGTGTGGATGACCTGATGATGTTTTAGTTCATCCTTCACAGTAAAATCCTTCCCACACTCGTCACAGGTGTATGTTTTCTCTCTCTTTCTTCTGTGAGGTTTGTCGGCCTCCTGAGAGCGCTGACTTCTCGCTCCATGTTGGTCCTGCAGTGACAGAGATACAAACAGAGGCAGTGAGTGAAATGCAGTCGTGGAACAAACTGAACCTTCAAACTCCCTCCATTAACACTAGTTTTAAACCTGAAGGTGGAGTGTGGCACCAAACACCTTAAAGGTCTCTTATCGCCACCTGCTGGTAGTTGTAACACATTACATCCAACCTGGTGCTAAAAATAATTCATGACTTTTTAAACCAGGGGTGGGCAATCTCAGTCCACGAGGGCCGGTGTCCCTGCAGGTTTTAGATCTCACCTTGGGTCAACACACCTGAATCACATGATTAGTTCGTTACCAGGCCTCTGGAGAACTTCAGGACATGTTGAGGAGCTAATTTAGCCATTTAAATCAGCTATGATGGTTCGAGGACACATCTAAAACCTGCAGGGACACCGGCCCTCGAGGACTGAGATTGCCCACCCTGGTTTAAACACTAAAAATCATGCCCATCCCTCCTGATTGTACACACACACACACACAAACTTATTTTATAATTTATATTATATTGTTGTTTTCTATTACATATTTCTATAACTTTATATATATATATATATATATATATATATATATATATATACACATTACATATATATATATATATACGTGTGTGTGTATATATGTTTGCAGTGTTGGGGAGTAACGGAATACATGTACCGCCGTTGCGTATTTAGAATACAAAATATGAGTAACTGTATTCCGTTACAGTTACCGTTTAAAAAGGTGGTATTCAGAATACAGTTACTTTGTTGAAATAAATGGATTACACGGCGGTACTTCCCTGTTTCATATTGTCGCGGGTCAGGATTGTTTGGGTTTGTTTGACAGCTATGTTGTTGTTCCAGGCGGCAGCGTTACGGTTGCCATGGTTACAGGGTGACGCGCTCTCTCTCTGCGTGTTTCCTGGGTGAGAGAGCGCCTTTTTGTTGTTGTTGTTGTGCTAAGCTAATAGACAGAATGCTACAGGCATAGCTCTAAAGAATGTAGCCTGATGGGCAGTGTAGTCCGTGCTGCAGGGAGAATGGACTACCATACCCGTTATGTGTCTGTGAGCGAGGGAGGGAGAGAAAGGAAAAGTCCGGGCTGTCACGGAGCAAAAACGGGAACTGGAAGCATGTAAATATAATAATAACCACAGCAGCCAAGAAGAGTGCCTGACGAGCCCATTTGTAAGTAAGCTATTAAGACTCAACTGTACACTGTGTTCCTGTTTTCCTCCGGAAAAAATAAGTTCCGTTGGAGAAGCCTTTCAACGCCTCTCTCTGTCTCTGGCAAGCAAAGTTGACCCAGACAACAAAGTAAAGCTAGTTTTCGGCTACCAGCCCGACAAGGAACCCGACGTATTAGCCAGAGGTCCCTTTACTACGGTTCGGAGCCGCGGACCTTCAGTAATAGTAATAAATCACACAGCAATAGTACATTCACGTAGTTGTAAACAGCACGATAATATATTAAGTAATCCAAAGTATTCAGAATACGTTACTGTCATTGAGTAACGTAACGGACTACGTTACAGAATACATTTTGGGGCATGTATTCAGTATTCTGTAATGGAATACATTTTAAAAGTAACCTTCCCAACACTGTATGTGTGTGTGTGTGTACATATATATATATATATATATATATGTGTGTGTGTGTGTGTGTGTGTGTGTGTGTGTGTGTGTGTGTGTGTGTGTGTGTGTGTGTGTGTAAATAATCATTTACTGATAATAAATCGTATGTTTATTTATTCGTTTATTCATTTGTTTATTCAAAAGGAACCCCATTAGGTTCCACAACAGATGTTGGTCGTCTTCCGTCAAATACAATCCCATAAAATATTATACAATAAAGTGGATTCAAGATATCCACATAATTTTACATCCACAGTGAGGTTTCACAATTGTTAAAATATAAGCAATCAATAATAATAATATAATAATAATATGAATAACATTGAGGCACATTACACAAATTTCAAAAACAAATCTTCTCTTACAATATTTACAACAACTAAAAACTCTCTTATCGACTTAAATCGACTTAAGTGTTCATTGAAGTTTTGACTCGTTGCTAATTCTCTAATTTTATAAGGCAATTTATTCCACTCAAAACCAGAGCTGGGCGATAAAACGATAACGATATGTATTGCGAAATAACTTTTTCTCGATAGAAAAATTAAACTATTGCGATAGGCCTCATCTCTCTTGTCCTCTTAAAAAAAAAAGAAAAAAAAAAAAGAACAGCCAATCCAAATTAAGTAGCGCAGAGCCGAACCAATCACAGCCGCAGCGTCACGTCACGTGACTTGTTACGTACAGCACAAGTGCCAAGGCGCACGTGTATTTGTTTTTGCAGTCGTGCAGCCCGGGTAATGAAGGAAAGGAGTTTGTCGACTAGAGAAAAATCAACCGAGAGCGTGAGCGAAGGTTACCAAAACAGATGATGGTTCCAATGCCGGAGAGCTTGTCGAACGGAAGGGCCACAGAAGTTCCGTAGTGTGAAGGTATTTCGGCTATTTCAAGTCTGACAAGAAACAGAGTAGCGCGCACTGTAAATTGTGCCGAAAGCAAGTCTGGAAATACAATAAAGCTGTGCATGCTCAATCTCTGACTGAAAGCGCTAATTCGTCATTCGGCTTTTGTCAGACTAAAGTAACTGTTAAAACTGTTTGAAAAGCTAAGCTATACAACAAGGAGAGATTGAGAATTTCCTTTTAGTTCTCAGTTTATTTGATATTGACAAAAGTTAGTCAATTTTGTCTGTTCTTCTGTAAAACGACCTAAGATTTATTTTTAGAATTAATATTTTGTTTCTAAGTGGAATTGACAATTTAGTAGTCTGTTTTGTTTGTTCTATTTTGAAACTTAAACGCTTTAGCGGCTGCCTTTTGTGTAGTTTGCAATATTTGCCTTTATTTATCTGAAACTGAAGTCTCATGTTCCTTAAGTACATCTACCCTGTTGAACTTATTATGGGAAATAAATATTTAAATCAAAACAAGCTGGTGATTATTTCACATTTTACTTGTGAGCAACGGCACATTTAAATCTTACAAATATAGTTATTTGGCTTATATCGTGATATATATCGTTATCGCCTGAAATGAAAAAAACATATCGTGATATGAAAAAATCTTATATCGCCCAGCTCTACTCAAAAGTTGCTCTAAATGTAACAGTTTTACACAAAGTTACTTTTAACTTGAGCATTTACTAAATTGCAGTTTGTTGAAAACTGTGTAATATGATTATGTATTTCATCTGGATACTGCAGCTGAGCAGAATAAATGTGGTGTGTTTAACAGAATTGCTTTCTTTATAACTACAAGTAAGCCATAGAATATTTTAGCCAGTACAGGAAGCCAAGAAAGTTGATTATGCATTTTATTAGTATAGTATTAGTATAGTATGAACATCTTAACACTAATCTGGATGCCTTATTCTGGACTAACTGAAGTCTGTTAAGATCTGTCTTATTAGCTGCTGACCAAATGATTGAACAATACTCCAGATGAGATATTATAAGTGCATTAATGACATCTTTCATAATTGAAGAAGTGATACAGAAAGAGCATTTCATAGCCATAGCGATGCCTTGTCCCATTTTCTTAATAACAGAGTCGATGTGCTGAGACCATGAAAGGTGGTGATTTATGGTAACTACTTATGAGCACCTGCAATCGTTCTGGTGCTGTGACATAAAAACAAACGCTGACCCCTGACTCTGGCACACAGTTTTGCCTCTTTTGCTCATTTTAAGGTGTGATTAGTGCACGATCAGCTGGGCCATATCATACCGTTCATAGTTGTACCGGTATAATGTTGGGAAACGATAGGAAAGCGAAATATGACGATAGAATATGGGTAAAACGCGCATGTGCAGTGCCTTTGTTTTCATACGCACATGGAGGAAAAAGCATGGCAGCGACGGAGAATGAGAAGGGCGAAAGCGGATCGTTGAATGAAACAGATGAACCAGAATTGGTTTGTAAAAATGCTGCAACTTGTGGTGTGGAACTGGTTTAGCTTTCATCCGTCAGATACACAACAAACACTATTTGTGGTAGGACATGCTAGCAGGCCGTCGTTATTACTGTGTTTTTTGTGGAGTTGTAAAGTATTTTGTCTAGTGTCAATTATATCATCAGTTATATTGTTATCACAAATTTTAAATGTGTTTGGTCATATCGCCCTGCTCTGTCTGTCACCTTCTGTGTTGAGCTCATTGTTTTCTCTGTAGTGGCTGAGCTGAGTCCAAGTAGCTGAAAATGTTCCTCTGCTGCTCCGTCAGACTCTTCTCCTCCTGCTGATCAGCTGGGAAACAAAGCAGATCTTTGTTAGGCTCCACACTGCACTGAAGAGTCAAAGTGTCTCATATGTTCATCTCACAAGTAAAGAACACATTTTTGCTTCCTGAGGTGGGCAACTTATTGGAAACAAACACAAAAGGTTTGAGCACTGATACCTGGCATTGCTGGCATTGAAAGATGGAATGCCAGCAATGAGGATATTCAAAACTAGAACCAATCATTAAGCAAAAACAACAGGGATCATTTGTTTCTGTTTATTTAGCATTCACAACATTTGTAGTTGCCTTCTGTACAGGGGAAGTCCACGCACACTGTGTGGTACCGCCATCCGCAGAAGGTGCATTCAATCTCTGTAAGAAAAACTAGATTGTCTGAGACTGAAATGATACTAACAAAAGGAGTGGTGATTTGTAAAACTTCAAGTGTATGATAAGGTGAAAACAAATACACAATTGCATGTCATGTAGTTGAAGTTTTTTATTTTCTTCTTTTGGAAGACCGGAAAACACTGAAAGTTACAAATGTATTGTGCTTGAAACAAATTCAAAATAGGTGATAAAGCCAGCTGCACATGTGTGTCACAAGTAAATCTGGCTGTATAATAAACAGAAACAAGTGATCCCTGCTGTCTTTGCTTAATGATTGGTTTGAGTCTTGACAATCCACATTGCATTTTTCAATATGTTTGTGGGTGGATTTGAATGCACCAGTGTAAGTGCAGCCACTCAGACTCAATGTGGTCATAGAAACAGGTGCAGATGTGTCACGAGTTAATCTAGTAGTAGGCTATGGCACTTGGCCACAGGTGGCAGTAGTGGACTGACCTCCATTTGAGACTGCTCCAGCTGCTCTGTGACAGTCAGTAGATCTGCTACAAATTGCAGATCATATGCAAGTTTTGGAAATTACATTATAAATCCTGGATTTCTCATTTTCCCCATGAGCTCCGCTGCATCCGCCGTTTTTGTCCGCGACTCTTGGTGCCATTGCGTGCCTTGGATCCGGTGGACTCCTGGCTGGTTCCTGTTGTTGGGTCTTTCGAAAATGGTCCTGCAAAACTCTCTCCTCTATGACATATGCGCTGGCGTGGAGTTGACAAGAAAAACCTTCGACCGGTGGATCTGGTTGCTAATGCCTCGGAAGTTTTGGACCCAGTTCCTCTCAGGCTGGGTCTAATAAATACCAGGTCGGTGGCAAACAAGACCTTCATATTGAAGGATTTTTTTCTTTCTCGTGCTCTGGATTTGCTCTTCCTGACTGAAACCTGGATTTCTCCCGGTGAGTTAAGCGCTTTCATTGAACTAGTACCCGCTGACTGTACCTTTTTTAATGTTCCGAGAGCTTCGGGTCGCGGAGGAGGGCTTGCTGCTGTTTTTAAGGCTCACTTGGACTTGAAGCAGCTTTTCCCTTCGTCTCGCTACACCAGTTTTGAACTCTGTTTATGTAAACTGGGCCACTCGCCTTCGTTGTTATGTGCGATTGTTTATCGCCCGCCGAAATATAACAAGGTGTTTTTATCAGAGTTCTCAGAGTTT
Organism: Oreochromis aureus; assembly: GCF_013358895.1. Classification (NCBI taxonomy): domain Eukaryota; kingdom Metazoa; phylum Chordata; class Actinopteri; order Cichliformes; family Cichlidae; genus Oreochromis; species Oreochromis aureus. Next base: position 29,364,382 of record NC_052950.1, on the reverse strand, counting down.
CTTGCTGATTGTGCATCACGGTATGACCAGATCCTCCTGCTTGGTGATTTTAACATACACGTTTGCTGTCCGGGGAAGCCCCTGGCCAAGGACTTCCTTGCCTTAGTGAACTCTTTTAATTTTGTCCAATCTGTTAGTGGTGCCACTGAAGAACGTGGTCACACACTGGACTTAGTTTTATCTTATGGTTTATCTGTTTGCAATGTACGTGTTGAAGATGCAGTATTCTCTGATCATATGCCTATCTTATTTGATATTGCTCCTTCTAACACTTTTGCAAACCAGGCTGCACCTGTTCACTGTTATCGTGCCTTTGGCTCTGATTCTGCCGAACGGTTTTCTATACTGTTTGACAAATTAATGTCTTATGCCCCTGAGTTGCCCACTGCAGATGACCTACTTTTATATTTTGACTTTGCTTGTAAATCTGTGCTTGATGTTGTTGCCCCTTTGAGACTAAGAAAATGTAAATCTAAGACTAGTCCATGGTTAACAGATCGTACCCGAGCTATTAGAAGACAATGTAGGAAATGTGAAAGACAGTGGAAAAAAGATAGATTGCATGTGTCCCTGGAAGCCTTAAAGATTAGTTGGAAAACTTATCAGAGGGCAGTTAAGGCCGATAAACACTCCTACTTTTCTCAACTTATTTCGGCCAACTCTCATAACCCTCGTGTTTTATACAGTACGATAAATTCTGTACTTAACTTGGAGGGTAACGACCTTTTGCCGTCCTCTGAGGCTATGTGCAATAAGTTTATTACCTTTTTTGTGGACAAGATTGCTAGCCTGAGGCCTCTGATCCCACCTATTGTTGATCCGACCATGCATGCGCCTTGCTCAAGCCTATTTCCTGCTTTTGCACCGATTTCATTGCGTGATTTAGAGGAGTTGGTGCTACATGCTAAGCCCTGTGGCTCCCCGAATGATGTTGTTACTCCCCGCTTTCTCCAAAAAGTATTTCCCATCATTGGACCTTATATCCTGAAAATTATCAATACTAGTCTGTTAACCGGTCAAGTTCCTAGTGGGTTTAAACATGCAGTCATACACCCCTTACTTAAGAAACCTGGCCTTGATAGTTCTACTATGTCAAACTTTAGACCTATCTCCAAGCTTCCTTTTTTAAGCAAGATCTTGGAGAGGATTGTACATACCCAGCTGTTGGATTATTTGAACGACTTGCAACTGTCTGAAATCTTCCAATCTGGTTTTAAGCCCTTTCATAGTACGGAGACAGCTCTTGTTAAAGTTATGAATGACATTCTTGTTGCGACTGATCGTGGTAAATATGCTGTGCTTGTGCTATTGGACATGACAGCTGCATTTGACACAGTGGACCACGACCTGCTGATCTCCGCTTACATCACTGTGTGGGAATTTCTGATTTGGCATTGTCATGGGTAAAATCATATCTTTCCGAAAGGAGTTTTTGTGTCAAACTGGGACTGGCCGCTTCCTCTGTGGCCCCTCTGCTTTGGGGTGTGCCCCAGGGATCTATCCTTGGGCCATTATTTTTCTCGCTGTACTTACTCCCCCTTGGTGTGATTTTTCGTAAACACGGAGTGTCATTTCATTTGTATGCCGATGACTGTCAGCTTTATTTACCTTTTAGTCATTTGGATACCTCCCCATGTCAATCATTGCTTGACTGTCTTAGTGATATTAAATTATGGATGGCAAATAATTTCTTGAATTTTAATGATCGCAAAACAGAAGCAATTTTATATGGCCCGCATCGCTCTACTGATACCCCAGATGTTGATTTTGGTGATTTGACCTCTCATCTGAAAAGTTCAATCACTAATCTTGGTGTTAAACTTGATTCTGCGCTTACTTTTGAAGGTCATGTAAATGGGGTGGTAAAATCTGCTTTTTATCACCTCAGACGCCTGTCGAACGTTAAGCCTTTCCTTTCCAAACCCAATTTGGAAACTCTTATTCATGCTTTTATCACCTCACGTCTGGACTATTGTAATTCCCTTTTAATAGGGGCCGGGTCGGGCACCTTGTCACGCCTGCAGTTAGTGCAAAATGCGGCGGCACGATTTTTAACCGGTAGTAGGAAATTCGATCACATCACTCCGGTTCTGGCTTCTTTGCATTGGCTTCCCATTGAATTTAGGGTTCGTTTTAAAGTCCTTTTATTGGTTTTTAAATCTTTAAATGGTCTGGCCCCTGTTTACTTATCTGATTTGCTGAAACCACATGTTCCTCCTCGCTCGCTCCGTTCAGCTGAGCAGCTGTTGCTGTCGGTTCCTAAGTCGCGGCTGAAATGCAGACCGAGCTTTTTCAATTGTGGCTCCGATGCTCTGCCCTTCAAATTAGACTAGCGTCATCAGTGCAGGTCTTTAAGTCCAGATTGAAAACCTATTTTTATTCCCTGGCTTTTAACTCTGTAGGAAACTGACACCTTCTTATTTATTTTATTGTATGTAATGATTTTATCGTATTTTTAAATTGGTAGTTGTTTTAATCTGTGTTGTTCAGCACTTTGGACTGCCTTGTGTGTTCGTAAAGCGCTATACAAATAAACGATGATGATGATGATGATGATAAATATTCCTAACTTAGCCGTGGCAGCCATGTTGATGTATTACCTATATTGGCTGAAAATGTTCATTTCCAGAGAAAAGACACAGGCAGACTATGCTTACAGGATGTGATGTTACATGTTATTATGTGATGTTATTGAAATCATCAAGAATAACGGGGGTGGTGATTTCTATAACTTTGTGTATATAATTTGGCATTTCTTACTGATGTAGGCCAAACATAAATACAGAATAAAATTGAATTCATTTTAAAGGTTAATTTCCATGTATTGTGGAACTTTACACACACATAAAACATATTAAGGATTGTGCATAAACATAAAACTGTTGTCGAAATTCACCAGAGAAACACATGAAAAGAGAGAGAGAGAGAGAGAGAGAGAGAGAGAGAGTGTATATGCAAGCAGCCATCATAATTCGTCATACAATGAGAACATGACAAATCAACAATGACTAATTAATATTAAAATTTGTAACATAATTTATTGTTTGGAGTTTAGTCTGATTGTTTCAGGATGACCTGCCATTATCCAATGACACATCTGCTTACTTGTATCTTTTGCTCGTTTCTCCTCCTCTTCTTTTCTCTTTTTCTAAACTGAGCACCTGATGGCTTTGAACTTTTCTTGTCCATCTTCCATTGGTTTTAATTTTGCACTCCAGTATGAACACAAATGCCCCAACTCGAGTATCACCACAATTAACCTAATAGACCTACACCTTAGTTCACAGATTCACTTTGTCTAAGGTTAATTTCTGGTAGGGCTGCTCAATTAATCGAATTTTAATCGTGATTACGATCTGGGCTTTCAACGATCATTAAAAATGACTGAGCCAATTGTTAGCTCCTCCTCTCACGCTGCTCCGTGTCGCAAATCGAGCGCACCTCTCTGCGTTTTGAACATGCGTCACAACAATTAAGAGGACCCGAGGGAAGCTCGGAAAGCTCGGAAAGCTAAGCAGAAGTTATTTGGTGAGGAGAGGATAATGGCTGCTGAAGAAAGAATGCCGTTGGTTGAAAAGAGAGGTAAAACGACTTAAGTGGTGTGGAAACATTATGGGTTCGCGGAGTCAGACATGGATCAAGTAGACATAGTGTGGAAACTTTGCTACAGTGTCGTAGCTGCACCACAGAGCAACACTACAAATTTATTCAATCATTTGAAGACGGCTCACAAAGTGACATACGATCAAACAATGAAGGAACATAGAGAAAAAACTCTTGACAACACCTGCTTCATCCTCACAGACCTCCATTCACGCTACCCTGGTACAACGCGACTAAATATCCCACCAGCTCCCAGAGACACAAGGAGATAACAAACGCGTAACGTTTTCCTCGCCAAAGACCACTGCTCAATTAACACAGTGAACAACCAGTATTATGCAGTATTTTGAAGTTCACTAAACATAGATGTTTACATTTTTCATTTATTTTTTATATTGCAAACATTTGCACTGTTATCAGTATTTGCACCCTATTTTATATTATTTTTTGACATCTTTAAAGCCATTATTCAATACATTGTTATTGTTAAATAAATATCGTCAAATAATCGTGATCTCAATTTCAGTGAAAATAATCGTGATTATCATTTTTGCCATAATCGAGCAGCCCTAATTTCTGGGATTTCACACAACCCAGTACTCAGATCGTGAATACATAATGGGCTTGGATTTACAACATTATGAATGAAATGTGCTCTATTTGGAAGCAGCATGTCCCCCTCCCCGTTCCAGGGGTTGTGTGTGAGACTTTAAATCATCAAACTGTAAATTATTAATTTTTAATTGTTATTGATCCCCTTACCCCTAGTCATAAAATGAATATTTATTTTCTTACTTTTCTTATATTTATTGTTTGTTTCCCTGCACTGCTGTAACTGGAGCCTCGTCGTCTTGTCTCTCTATATACTGGACTGTATGTAGCGGAGATGACAATAAAGTTTACTTTGACTTCAGCAGCAGGCGCACCTCGCAAACGGAGGGCGCCCTTACTCCCAGCAAATGGACGATAGAAAACCGATCGGTGCCTACGACATTTCCAATATCCGCTGGCATGATGTCGGGGCAGCATGAGTACGAGCAGTTTTTATTTTTCGCCGATGCCCGTGATGCTGCCCCCCACCACGATGCCGCTCCGGGAAACTGCACGGGTCAAAAATTGCTACTGCCTATACTACTGCGCTTTTATGTCGCTCGTAAGGGTGAAACTCATTGTGAAACGTTTGAGAACCACTGCTACAGAACAATGGAGATTTCCGTTATAAGGTGACACCTGCAACTCACGTGACGCCCAGAATTGTACAATACTGATGCTTGAGAGCGCGCGTGTGATGCAAGTATGTGTAGAGTGTTGAGCGCGTGATCAGTGGTGAGAAAAACAACTCGCGAAACTTGACCTTTCTATACTCGTGGCTCACTTGCACTTCTAATCTATTCGTTTGCACACTTACACACACACAGCTGTGGTTTCCTGTTTTGCTACACTCTGGAGAGCCTCGCCTTTAACGGTCTTCTCTCACAGAGAGCAACAGAAAACTTCAGTCAGAAAACTTCGGAAAACTCGAGATTGACTGAACTCAGTTCAAAGTTACCTTGGCACTTACCTTTAGATGTGAGAGGTAGTGATGGTCCGCTTGACGCTGACGCTCCGGTGCGTGTGTCAAAAAGATTAACTCGCTGCATCAGAAGCACTGTGTCGAGGCTTGATTCGTTTGGCCAGAGTCACGTGATTAGTGACGTCTGAAGCTTCATTTAGAACATACCTTTTTTTTAAACTTTATTGAAACACAATGAGTGTAGAACATACAAACGGATAAAGTTTACAGAAGAAAAGAACGTGAACATACAGAACCAGGGGTAAAAAAAAAAAAGGTTATATTGTAGCAGTAAAATATTTCTGTATCCCCACACTGTGAAAAGCAGATTTTTCCCACTGCTGACTCAGCTGGATCAGGGAGAGTGACTGAGGTGGATATTGAACTGTCAGTGTTTTTATATAAGATTAAAGTACCTGAGGGTATGGCACCAAGCACCTTTGAGAATTCCCAAACACTGATGGGAAAATTATATAGTGTAAGGAATTCATTGTAAGTAAGTAGTACTTCCTCTTTATTAATCAGCTGAGCCACCAATAGGATCCCATTTTGGACCCAAGTTTCCAGGAAAAGTGATTTATTTTGAAATAAAATATCTCTGTTGTTCCAGATGAGGTATTTGTGTGGTGAGAAGTTGTGTTTATAAATGAGGGTCCACGCTAAGAGGACCTGCTTATGGTTGCTTATGGTTGTTCCATATAAAATTAAAGAGCATGCGGTCAATGGCTTTACTAATTTTCTTATCCAGATGTAAGGAGACAGCAGCATGTGCCAGTCGGGATATCCCTTCAGCTTTAGTAATTAACACTCTACCTGTCAGAGATAAATCCCTTTGCAGCCACTGGTTGAACTTTTTTTGTGTTTTTTGTATAATTGGAGTGAAGTTTGATGAGCATCTTGACTTTTGGTCTTTGGATAATAACAGTCCTGGGTATGTGACTTTTTGTTTAACAGAAATGTTACAGATAGCATTTGCAGTGCAGCCTTTAATTGCTAGTAATTCATATTTTTTTAGATTTAGACATAAACCAGATGCCTCAGAGAAATCACTAATAACATTAAGGGCTAGACGGATTTGATTTGCATTCTTCAAGAAGAGTGTGGTGTCATCAGCTAGCTGGCTGATCATGAGCTCCTTATCAGCTATGGTGATTCCTTCTATAACAGGTCAAATCTCGGGGTGGAGTCGTTAGTCATTTTAATTCAGTTATTGCAATTCGTGTACAAGGTTTTGAAGCTTTACAGAAAAATTCTCCAAAGCCAATTGTTTTTCCAAAGAGTGGAAAATAAATTGATGTTCAATTGTATCAAAATCCTTTTAAAAAATCCAGAAAGAGAATGAAGCTATTGTCAGATACCAAATCAGAGTAATCAAGTAGATCTAAAACCAGTCTAATGTCATTAGAAATGTGTCTATTTCTCATAAAGCCTGATTGTGTCTCATCGATAATTGTATCCAAGAACTCTTTAATTCTGTTAGCAAGTACTAAAGCCATAATCTCATAGTCATTATTGAGCAGACAGATGGGTCTCCAATGATCAATAAGAAGTAAGTCTTTGTTTGGCTTTGGAATAAGTGTTATGAGACCCTGAGTAAGAGTAGGAGGGAGGGTGTTATTCTCTATACTTTCTATGAAAACCTGCAGTAAGAACGGAGCCAGGAGATTAGAAAATGATTTTTAAAACTCTGCAGTTAAACCATCTGTGCCAGGAGATTTTTTTTTTTTCCTGTCCCGTTTGGCTCTTTTGCCATCAGAAATATTGTCTAAAGGTGAAGAAAGATGCCCAATGGATTTACTTTACCAAATGGACCATCCCAGCCTTGCCGTATCAGTCTATTTGATTCACCTTTTATTGTTTATTTTATTTTCACTTGCTGAATACGGGACAGACTTGACTGGGGGAAAGAAAGGGGAGAAAGAAAGAGGGAAAGAAAAACAGCTGAGAAGAGGGACGGGAAAAGGGCAAAAACAAAACCAACAGAATAAGCAGACAAAAATACATATATCGATCACCTGGATCACCTGTTGAGAAAGAAAAAAGAAAACAAGCAGAAGAAAACGAGAGTAATAGAATAAACAACATCACAATGATATATGGGAATATGACAGTAAATACTAATTATTAAACATTATTGTGAAGCACGTAAGATTGACAGCGCACAGTGTGCTTTGAGGTAAGAGCCAAAAAGGGTGTAGTTTGTGTGTGTGATCACCCGTGTGTACACCTGTGAGCATGAACGCGCTTGTTTTTAAAAGGTTCCTTCATGTAATGATCTGCTAGAGGGTGTGGGGGGCCACAGCCCCGTCCTCCAGGGCATGAAGCAGGTGTGGAGGACATCAAAACTCCAGACATCCAGAGGCCCCCAGAACACAAGAGACCAAGGAAGACCAACAGAGGGGCAGCCGCGCCACTATCCCAGAAAGAGCTGAGGAGAGTCCCAGATGAGGGGTCACTCAGCAGCCGCGGAGCACAAACCAGGGGGGGTTGCAGTGACATGCCCGGGAGCTCTGCCGGCAGCCAGCTGTGCCTGAGTAACCGAGCCCCAGGCCGCGAGGCTGAGGGCACCCCACCCCCGAAGTGGCCCGAGTGAGCCCCATGCTCCAGGCCCCGATAAGCAGCCACCAAGGAGTGAGCCGGTGTGTACCTGGACGCCGATCCCCGGACACAAAGAACCACCAACACACCGATGTCTGAGGGCGTCCACCACCGGCAGGGGAAAGTGGTGGCTCCCCTGCTGACCCCAGTAGGCACCCCCATACTCTGCAACCGGCCAGGGAAAGGGGGCCCAGGCCCATCCAGGAGATTTGTTGGCCTTAAGTGCAGAAATAGAATTACAAACTTCCTCCACTGTCAGAGGGCTGTCACAGTGACTTCTATCTTCCACAACAATAGTTTTTAGGTTGTTAATATTATTGAGAAATCGTGTTGAGACATCCTCATTATATTTTGATTTGTACAGTTTAGTATAGAACTGGGCACAAAAACTTTGAAATTTCTCTAGGATTGTCAGAGACAATGCCATTAATATTTAGTTGATTTTGGATCTGTATTTTTCAAGCCTGAAAAAGCAGAATTTTGTTCTCCCTCCTCCAGCCACCTCTTCCTGGATCTTACAAAAGCACCCTCAGCCTTGTGTCGATATAAACCGTCCAATTTATTTTGAAGGTCTAATAAAGTTAATTTATCTTCCTCAGAGATTTCTTCTGGGGATTTCTGGTAATAACCCACATGGAAAAGATAAATATAAATCTTATAAAGTTTGTATCTGTCTTGTGTGAAACTTGTATGAAAAGCATACAATAGTGAAAACAGATATAAGATCCCTAGAAAAATTATATAAATGACACTTGTATGTTTTGGATACTTACAAAAACAACATATGAAAGTGGTGACTTTCATGAGTAAATCATATAAGCCTTATATGATTCACTATATGAAGTAGGCCACATCTTATCCAATTGTACTTAGTAGTCAGTATAAGCTTTTAATAAGTTTGGATATAATAGAATACTGCATGATGACCTTTTTATGACTTAGACTGATTGTTCTTTATGAAACTTGTTCTGTTATTTTGTCAGTTTCTTTCCCACAGTGATAATAGCTGAACAAGCAGTTTCACTCCCAGGAAGAGGAGAGCTGGACACTTTTATCTGCACTCCCTAATAAGAAGAGGGCTGCGTCCTTCAGAATCACCCACACACACACATACACCTGCATACGCACTAACATTCTTCTGTCTATGAATAGACATATTCATTGTTGTATTACTCTTCTTGTGTATAAATAAAGACAAAATGATTAGCTGCAACCACTGTGGCTGCCAGCACCCAGACAGATGAAAGGGAGAGACAGACAAAAAAGTAAAATAAACAAAAGGCTAAATTAAATTAGAGCTTAACTGTAATGTATTCAAACTAATAATAGCAAGGATAACAACCTGTAAACTGGTATTAACAATGAAACATAGTTGGGATGAAGACCATGCCCAGAATGAATAGAATGAAAGAAAATACATGATTCACACAAACACATATTAAATGAAATAGAGTGATTCATAAGGTATATTAAATTGAAAGTGTGTGAAAAGGAAAATGTCTCCAGCTTGGGAAAAGGTGAAACTGCAGATCACCCGCAGCCCCTGGTGGATACAAATAAAATATAAATAAAATATTGTAATATACTATTCCTGATATATGAAAAAGATAATAGCATTAATAATAACATAATATTAATGTGAGGTGGATAATTGTTAGAAGTAGTCTGCATCAAGCTTAAGGTTTGCTCAAATTCAGTACAATGACATATGAGATGAAGGAAATAAAGAAAATATCTAAACTAATTAAGTGCATAGAGGCACTTGACCTGCTTGGAAACCTGTCATCCTAGATGAGACATTGCTGAAATATAGAGCATACCTATACTAACTACTAATAAGCTAAACCCTGTATACAACAGCTAAAGTGGTGTCCCAGAAACGATGTGGGCTTCATAGATAATTGGCAAACCTTCTGGAGGAAACCTGGTCTTGTTAGGAGAGACGGCATCCATCCCACTTTGGATGGAGCAGCTCTCATTTCTAGAAATATGGACAAATTTATTAAACCCCCCAAAATATGACTATCCAGAGTTGGGACCAGGAAGCAGAGTTGCAGTCTTACACGCCTCTCTGCAGCTTCTCTCCTCCTGCTACCCCCAAAACCCATCTCCATTGAGACTGTGTCAGCTCCCAAACAGACAAAAACAAACTAAAACCAGCAATAAACAACTTAAACATAAAAATCACAAAGAAAGAACAATACAGTATCCACATCTGAACCAAAGAGTAAAACAGTGAAATGTGGATTATTAAATATTAGGTCTCTCTCCTCCAAGTCTCTGTTAGTACATGACTTAATAATTGATCAACAAATCGATTTACTCTGCCTTACAGAAACCTGGTTGCAGCCGGATGATTATGTTAGTTTAAATGAATCAACACCCCCGAGTCATTCTAACTACCAGAAATCTCGAAGCACAGGCCGAGGGGGCAGTGTGGCAGCAATTTTTCACACCAGCCTATTAATCAGCGAAAGACCAAGACAGACTTTTAATTCATTTGAAAGCCTGATGCTTAGCCTTGTCCAACCCAGCTGTAAAACTCAGAAACCAGTCTTACTTGTTATCATCTATCGTCCACCTGGGCCTTACACAGAGTTTCTCTCTGATTTCTCAGACTTTTATCTGATTTAGTGCTCAGCTCAGATAAAATAATTATTGTGGGTGATTTTAACATCCATGTAGATGCTAAAAATGACAGCCTCAACATTGCATTTAATCTGTTATTAGACTCAATTGGCTTCTCTCAAAATGTAAAAGAACCCACCCACCACTTTAATCACACTCTAGATCTTGTTTTAACATATGGCATAGAAACTGAACATTTAACAGTGTTTCCTGAAAACCCTCTGCTGTCTGATCATTTCCTGATAACATTTACATTTACAATAATTGATTACACAGCAGTGGAGAGTAGACTTTATCAAAGTAGATGTCTTTCTGAAAGCGCTGTAACAAAGTTTAAGAATATAATCCACCCACTGTTATCATCTTCAATGCCCTGTACCAACATAGAGCAGAGCAGCTATCTGAACGCTACCCCAACAGAGGTCGATTATCTTGTTAATAATTTTACCTCCTCACTACGTACGACTCTGGATACTGTAGCTCCGGTGAAAACTAAGGTCTCAAATCCAAAGTCCCTGACTCCGTGGTATAATTCTCAAACACGTAGCCTAAAGCAGATAACTCGTAAGCTGGAAAGGAAATGGCGTGTCACAAATTTAGAGGATCATCATTTAGCCTGGAGAAATAGTTTGCTGCTTTATAAGAAAGCCCTCCGCAAAGCCAGAACATCTTACTGTTCGTCACTGGTTGAAGAAAATAAGAACAACCCCAGGTTTCTCTTCAGCACTGTAGCCAGGCTGACAAAAAGTCAGAGCTCTTTTGAGCCAACCATCCCTTTAACTTGAACTAGTAATGACTTCATGAACTTCTTCACAAATAAAATGTTTATCATTAGAGAAAAAATTACCAATAATCATCCGACAGATGTTATATTATCTACAGCTACTCTTAGTACCATTGATGTTAAGACTCAATAACTTCAATAATTAATTCCTCCAAACCATCAACGTGTCTTTTAGACCCCATTCCTACAAAACTGCTCAAAGAAGTCCTGCCATTAATTAATTCTTCAATCTTAAATATGATCAACCTATCTCTAATAATCGGCTATGTACCACAGGCCTTCAAGCTGGCTGTAGTTAAACCTTTACTTAAAAAGCATCTCTAGACCCAGCTGTCTTAGCTAATTATAGGCCAATCTCCAACCTTCCTTTCATATCAAACATCCTTGAAAGAGTAGTTGTCAAACAGCTAACAGATCATCTGCAGAGGAATGGCTTATTTGAAGAGTTTCAGTCAGGTTTCAGAGCTCATCACAGCACAGAAACAGCTTTAGTGAAGGTTACAAATGATCTTCTTATGGCCTCTGACAGTGGACTCATCTCTGAGCTTGTCCTGCTAGACCTTAGTGCTGCGTTCGATACTGTTGACCATAATATCCTATTAGAGCGATTACAACATGCTGTAGGTATTACAGGTACTGTGCTGCAGTGGTTTGTATCATATCTATCTAATAGACTCCAATTTGTACATGTAAATGGAGAGTCCTCTTCACACACTAAGGTCAATTATGGTGTTCCTCAGGGTTCAGTGCTAGGACCAATTCTGTTTACATTGTACATGCTTCCCCTAGGCAGCATCATTAGAAGACATAGCATAAATTTTCACTACTATGCAGATGACACCCAGCTCTATCTATCCATGAAGCCAGGTAACACGCACCAATTAGTTAAACTGCAGGAATGTCTTAAAGACATAAAGACCTGGATGGCCGCTAACTTTCTGCTTCTTAATTCAGATAAAACTGAGGTTATTGTACTCGGCCCTGAAAATCTTAGAAATATGGTATTTCTATTATTTCTCCCAATTCTTTTGATCTTTGGGCTGAAGGAAGGACAAAACTCGGTGTATCAATGCTCAATCAACAATCTTTTATTCTATACCATTCAACACTTTATGAGCATAAACCATCGTGATGGGGAGACATGCATGCAGAGGGTCACAGCAAATCTCCAACTGGTGGAGGGTTACTCAAGCTCTTATAGCCTCTAGTGGCCCCCACCTAGTCGTAAAAGCCTAAACATTCACATTCTTTCTAACTCTCAGAGAGCCTGTGTTATGACCTTGGCTCCCTGTCTTTCTGACATAGAGAAAGGTGGGGGTAGAACTTCTGTGGAATGTGGTCCGTCTCTTCCACTATCAGAAAACAAGGCCTTCTGCACACAATATTCTCATCTTAACTCAACAGTATGAAATGCAATGAAACAGTGTAAATCATTTACATTAAATCAACAGTATAGGACAATATAGACCTATCTAATAAATCTAATGATTTTCACAATGTCATAAGCCATAGGTATAATGTAAATTATAGCTACATGCTAACTTTACTCTCTATAATACGGAGTAGGGTGTGGCTTACAGCAGTATAATGATTCACACAGTTCGATGATAGGGATAGGATAGCATATGACAAAATAAGAATCTTACAATTCCCCCTTTGATCTCTTTTTGAAGAGATCACTTACACCTTGCAATTGCAGGGCCCTCTGTCCACCTTTAACGTGTGGACCACGAGATGACCTCTGTGTTTGCACAGTTCACATGAAACAAAAACTATGATTACAACAACAATAGTAGGTACAGATGAAACTCCCATCACTCCCCAGTTCTCCCACAGCTTTTTTTTTTTTGGAGCTCCAGTTTCCCACCCCCATTTTGGTGCCACCTTATACCTTCAAAACGATTATTTTATGCATGTTTTAGTCAACCACTCACCCAGAGGACCTTCAATCCCAGAAAAATTCTTCTCCTCATTTCATAATGTCTGTCCTCCTTCCATGCCCTGGTAACTGGTCCATCCAGAGCTATAGCATCTTGAAATATACATACAACAAGCCAAACCACACCTTGGTCACACCAACCCTTTCTCCACCCTGAGGATGTCCAACGCCATCCTAATCTGGACTTTAACGCCGACTGTTCCGACAATCCTTTTTATAACATTTCCTGGTCAGATTACCCAGTCTCTGCAGACTGGAATAAACATAATCCACATGGTCAACATTTTACTGCGCGTTATTTCACCATCTTATCGATTCCAACGCTCCATCCTTATGTGGTTTGCTACATTATACTTATCTAGAACTCCACTCTGTCTCTAAATGTTTGGAGAATTTTATGTTTGGTGTCAAATTCTAAGAATTTGACCATAAGTGAAATTTATGATGTTATCACCCCCATCGGGGCTTACCTTTCCCACTTGTGGTTATATTCCACCCTCGAATAGTCGAAAACTGTTGGTGTGGTCAAGCAGGTGCTATAGGAAACAGAAACTCAGGACAGAACAGTTATCAGTCATGTGCTTCACACACAATTGACATATATTTTGATTTCATATTGATCCTCTGAGTGTAATGGCACATTTTAATTTGAATTTACCAAAACTAAACACAATAGGTTTTTCTTTCTTTACTTTGCTCTTGTTCTTTTGCAGTTCCACATCCTATCACATGCCCCTGTCGGTTATATTCTGCCTTTTAAATTATTCAAGGAAGAACCTACATTTTGTGGATCTTTGTTTTGTTTTGTTTTTGCAGGAGCAGGAAGATAACAGAGAGCAGAGGGGGAGACTGTAGCTTCACATGAGAGTGTGGAACTGCAGACTGAACCCTTTGGTTGCTAATTTTGAGTTACTGATGTTTGAATTAAGAAAACTGTGTTTTATTGGCTGTGTTTTAATTAGGGTATCACATTATATTGTTGGGAATGTTAAATGCTACAGTGAAGAAAACGTTTGATTTTACTCATGACTGGAATATGTTACTAATAAACATAGCAGGTCACTGTAAAAGCCAATTCTTAGAGGAAAAAGCCAAAAACTTTAACAATATTCATGAATAACAGGGGAATGGTAGACACACATTCAAAATAGAGATATGTAATAACAAACACCTAAATTTTGCTCAACATTTGCTACTCCTAAGGTCGGTGCAGTTTCTGTCTCAGCATCAAGTCAGTCAAAACATTTAGTCAGTCCATCACAGTCCAGTCACATGCATTCATTCACACACATTCATACCAGATGTTGCTGATAATGGAGTCTCACACGCGACCTATTCAAGCATCCATCACCAGCAAGATGACGTCATCATTTTAAAAGGAAAACAATTCCTTGTTTTTTAGACTGGATTGACTCGCTGCAACCCTTTTAGACTCAGGACTTACCATCTCATGTGATCAGTGTCCCATATAAGTGAATTTCTCCCAAGCCTAGAGCTGGGCGATAAAACGATAACGATATGTATTATGAAATAACTTTTCTCGATAGAAAAATTAAACTATTGCGATAGGCCTCATCTCTCTTGTCCTCTTAAAAAAAAAAAAAAAAAAAAAAAAAAACAGCCAATCCAAATTAAGTAGCGCAGAGCCGAACCAATCACAGCCGCAGCGGCCACGTCACATGACTTGTTACGTACAGCACAAGCGCCAAGGCGCACATGTGTATTTGTTTTTGCAGCCGTGCAGCCCGGGTAATGAAGGAAAGGAGTTTGCCGACTAGAGAAAAATCAACCGAGAGTGTGAGCGAAGGTTTCCGAAGAAAAAACAGATGATGGTTCCAATGCCGGAGAGCTTGTCGAACGGAAGGGCCACAGAAGTTCCGTAGTGTGAAGGTATTTCGGCTATTTCAAGTCTGACAAAAACAGAGTAGCGCGCACTGTAAATTGTGCCGAAAGCAAGTCTGAAATACAATAAAGCGGTGCATGCTCAATCTCTGACTGAAAGCGCTAATTATTCATTCGGCTTTTGTCTAAAGTAACTGTTAAAACTGTTTGAAAAGCTAAGCTATACAACAAGGAGAGATTGAGAATTTCCTTTTAGTTTCTCAGTTTATTTGATATTGACAAAAGTTAGTCAATTTTGTCTGTTCTTCTGTAAAACGACCTAAGATTTATTTTTAGAATTAATATTTTGTTTCTAAGTGGAATTGACAATTTAGTTTTGTCTGTTTTGTTTGTTCTATTTTGAAACTTAAACGCTTTAGCGGCTGCCTTTTGTGTAGTTTGCAATATTTGTCTTTATTTATCTGAAACTGAAGTCTCATGTTCCTTAAGTACATCTACCCTGTTGAACTTATGGGAAATAAATATTTTAATTAAAACAAGCTGCTAATTATTTCACATTTTACTTGTGAGCAATGGCACATTTAAATCTTACAAATATAGTTATTTGGCTTATATCGTGATATATATCGTTATCGCTTGAAATGAAAAAACATATCGTGATATGAAAAATCTTATATCGCCCAGCTCTACCCAAGCCCATTATAATCATGGAGAAAACACTTTGTGACTGTTCTCAGTAAGAATATTTCATAGCGCTTTATATTTCAATCTCTCAGGCCTGGTTTAAAGAGCTGATTGTAAAATCATGAACTCCCAATATATCACCACCGGTGGATCACACCTCTCAGTGCACTGTAACAAAAGCAAACACAAGCGTAACCAATAAAATACTAATAAAAAAAAATACTAGGGCCTGTTGCAGACATGTCCAAGCATAAAACAATCTCTCTCTTAGAGAAAGAAAACAACCCAAACCTCACTGATAAAATGAACCTAGTACTAAGCAAAACCCCAAAATCAACCAGAAATTCACAGGAAAGTTTTGCTTCCTCCCGGAACAACATTGTGTGGGAATGAGAACCTCAGGTGCCGTAACACCTTTTGTTCCTCCTTGAATTAAATCTCAATCACAGAAAATGCGGCGCTCAGACATAAAACTTACACCATTAGTTCATCATTTTCACTCTGTACCACTGCTCCTCATCAGGCTGTGTGAAGCACAATAAACAATTCAATCAAGGCCTTGAGCAGCCATAAACAGACACCACTCACAGACATTGTTTTCATAACCAAACTGTCTTAGACCTTGTCCCTTAAATCTATATAAATGCTCTCTGGGTGACATAACACACATTCTAAGTAATCAATGGCTCCTCATAAAAATTGTGTATTTGGATGTTTGTGTGCAGCATTTTGCATATCAGCATAAGCATTTGTTAGCAAAGCATTCTTCATTGCATCAGCGTGTGTGTGTGTGCATCACTCTTCATTGCACAAGCGTGTGCATGTGTAGGTGTGTGGATCACTTCTCAGTGAATCAGCATTTCTATTTAGGTATGTGTGTGTATTTGTGTCTTTTCTCACTCAATCAACGAGTGCACGTCTGTGCATGTATTTCTCTCCATTCTGAGTCAGTGTATGTAGATGTAAAAGTGTACTTTATTGATCCCCGTGGGGAAATTCCTCTCTGCATTTAACCCATTCACTCAGTGAAGCAGTGGTCAGCCATTGGGCGCCCGGGGAGCAGTGTGTAGGGACGGTACCTTGCTCAGGGGTACCTTAGGGTAACTGTTCAGGGGAATCAAACCCCCAACCTTCCGATCATGGGGCCACCACTCTACCTACTGAGCTATCCCTGCCCCCAGATGTGTGTGTTTGTGTGTTCATCACAGATCCCTGTGGTGCTCCTGTGCTGCTGACCACAGTGTCCGACGTGATGTCCTTCAGCCTGACGTACTGTGGTCTGTCAGTGAGGTAGTCGGAGATCCAAGAGACCAGGCAGGGGTCCACCTGCATCCTGTTTAGTTTCTCCTGGAGCAGACAGGGCCGGATTGTATTGAAGGCACTGGAAAAGTCAAGAAACAGGATCCTGACCGTGCCTTTACCCTTGTCCAGGTGTGAGTGGGCTCTGTGTAGGAGGTACAGGATGGCATCCTCCACTCCGACATCTGCCTTGTAGGCGAACTGTAGTGGGTTCTGGGCATGTTGTACCTGTGGTGGGAGGAGGTTGAGGAAAAGCCACTCTAGAGTCTTCATAAGATGTGACGTCAGTGCCACCAGTCGGAAGTCATTCAGCTCATTGGGCCGGTTCTTTTTGGGGACCGGGACGATGCAGGATGTCTTCCATAGGGCGGGCACTCTCCCCAGTCGCAGGCTGAGATTGAAGACTCGTTGTAGCGGCTCCCCAAGTTCAGCAGCACACGCCTTTAGCATCCTAGGACACACCTTGTCTGGGCCTGCTGCCTTTCTGGGACGAAGCTTCCTCAGTTGTCTCCTGACCTGATCCACTGTGACACTGGGAGATGGTTGGAAGGGGGGGAGAGAGGCTGTCGAGCTGTTTAGAGAGGGTTTGGAGACGGAGGAGGTGGGGGATGTCATAGTGTCAGGGAGGGGGGGAAGCGAGGTAGGTAGGAGAGTGGGGAGAGGGCTCTGTAGTAAAGGTGAAAGTGATTGTGGGGGTTGTGGGCTGGTCAAACCTGTTGAAGAAGTTGTTGAGTTTGTTTGCCTTCTCCACAGTCCCCCCACTGTGCTGTTCTTGGTGTTGTGGCCTGTGATGGTTTTCACACCATTCCAGACCTCCCTCATATTGTTCCTCTCCAACTTCTGCTCCACCTTCCTCCTGTAGGTGTCCTTTGCTTCCCTCAGGCAGCGTTTCACCTCCTGCTGTGCTGCTTTCATCTCCTCCTTCACTTTGCTCCTGAAAGCCTTCTTCTTCATGTTGAGGACAGCTTTGACTTCCTGTGTTACCCACAGTTTGTTATTAGGATAACACCGCACTGCCTTAGCAGGGGCGACCGTGTCCACACAAAAAGTTGAGGTAGTCCGTCAGACAGTGTGTCGCCTCTATGTCCTCACCATGTGGGCTCAGAAGCACATCCCAGTCTGTGGTGTCATAGCAGTCTCTCAGAGCATCCTCCTTTTCTGGGGTCCATCTCCTAATGGAGCGTGTTGTGACAGGCTGCCTTTGGACGAGGGGTGTGTATTGTGGCTGTAGATAAACCAGGTTGTGGTCTGACTTCCCTAGTGGGGGGAGGGGGGTGGCTCTGTATGCATCTCTCACATTAGCATACAGTAGGTCAATTGTCCTGTTGCTCCTTGTGGGACAATTCACAAACTGGTGAAAAGCAGCCAGAGTAGAATCAAGAGTGGCATGGTTAAAGTCTCCAGATATAATAATGAAAGCCTCTGGGTTTTGTGTCTGCAGTCTTGCTGTAACTGTGTGTATTTTCTCACAGGCAGCTGCTGTGTCGGCCCTCGGAGGGATGTAAACACACACACAGATCACATGACTAAACTCCCGAGGTAGATAATATGGCCGCAAGCTAACGGCTAGCAGCTCCAGGTCCGAACGGCATACACATACTTTAACGGAGACGTGTCCAGGGTTACAATATCTGTTGTTAATGTAGACAATGAGTCCCCACCTCTGCTTTTTCCGCTGGCCTGTGTGTCCCTATCGGCTCTCACGGATGTGAATCCACATAGGTCTACGTTAGCCTGCGTGTTAGCTCGGTTAGCCACGTCTCCGTGAAGTTAAACAAACTGCACTCACGGTAGAGTCGGTGGTTGTTCAGAGCAGTCAGTTCATCAATCTTATTCTGTAACGAGTTCACGTTGCCCATGATCACTGTTGGGATTGATGGTTTGAATCGCCTCCGGTGATCCGCTTTCCCCGCTCCAGCCTTGCAGCCTCTGTAGCTCCTCTTTATCTCAGCCGGGATGTTGTGTCTCATGCCGGTCTGTGCCTTTGTGTTAAGTGCCAGCA
Source organism: Oreochromis aureus (assembly GCF_013358895.1). Lineage (NCBI taxonomy): Eukaryota > Metazoa > Chordata > Actinopteri > Cichliformes > Cichlidae > Oreochromis > Oreochromis aureus. The sequence continues at coordinate 29,345,451 of NC_052950.1, read as the reverse complement.
GCTCCGCTCTTGAGTAGATGAAGGAGCTGGTTCCAGAAGTTTTAAAAAGTGTGTTATCCATAGTATATCTAAGAGGTAGAAAGTAAATCTAAGACGTAGAAAGTAAAGAGACTAAAGGAAGGTAAGAAAAGTTTGAAAGACTAGTCTAGCACAGTTAAAAGTTACGGTGTTGCAGAACTACTTGGAAAGGCTGCCGTCACTCCAGCGCCATCTTGCATCTTGCAAACTATCGTATACACCAACCTGTAAATGCTCTTTTGCACAATATTATTACTAGATTTTTTGTGCTAACTTCTTTCCTTCCTAGTCTTCCTTAGATAGTAGATAGTTAGTTTTTGTTAATTTATGTTGTAATTTATGTTAGGTCAGTCTGTCTGGTCTTTGCTAGCCAGCTAACTAGGCCTCTTAGTTAGCTAGTTTAGTGTTTTCTGTTAACTTATGTTGTAAATTTATGTTGCATGTAGCACCTTGGTCATGGAGGAACATTGTTTCGTTTCACTGTGAACTAACTGTATATGGTTGAAGTAACAACAAAGCCAACTTGAACTTGAACTTGAAAAACCTTTATTCTCATGGTCCAATCATGAGTGAACTCCCCGATGAAGCCTTGTGTGCTAAAACATGTCAGAGTTTTAAAGGTTAAACATGAGTTTCCAAAACATTTTGCTGGAGAACAATGAACTATTTGACTGAGTTTCAATTATTTACAGACGAACAAAACAAGAACAGAGAAAAAAGGACAAAACTGACTCAGTAAAACGACAGAAAATAAGATCCCATGTAAATCTGTATTATGTAGAAGTTCAGCCCAGCAACCAGTTCAGTTCAACACAAGTTTAAATGATTCTATCTGAACTCTGTGGAGCCTGATCTCAAGCTTTTTGAGTCTGACACTGAAACCAGAGGATCTTTCTGTCTCTTCAGATTCACTGTGATCCAGTGATGGGAGTGATTACAGCCCTGAGTGATCACGCTGATGTTTGCACAGAGTAGAGACTTATTTCAATTTCTTGGCTATGAGTGAGATTTACTAAGTGGGCAAATTAGGGTGACTATACCGTTTCAGAGTGATCTATTAATAGTGCACCAATTTACATTCAGAGATGCATGCAGCCAGTTCATTTCAGTATTAACCGGCTTTCTACCAACAGCAGCACAAAAACTGCAGATTCGATCATGGAGACACTGAATCTGCTAAACTAATTAAACATTGTAAGTGCAGGTCTTCAGTTTATGTTTCTTTGTGAAAACAGCACAGCAAAGGAGACTCTGTGAAGTTTTGGTATAAGGGATAAATCTTCTGACCGAACCTGCTGGGACTGTGTGAGGTCCTGAGGCTAAGAGTAAGGATTTATCCACAGGAGAGCTGCGTTCTTACAAACCATCCCACTGTGTAAACCTGACATCTGTGGAGCAGCTGAGCTGTATGATGTGTACAAGGACACAAAACATTATTTACCATCAGATCCCGAGCCCTCCATGTGTTAATCAAGAAACTGCTGCTGTGCTACATCCATAAATAATGAATAAATTAGGAGCTAAAGCTAAAAGGACAGTTTATTTGTACCATCTTCATGTCAACACATTCAAGAACATCACAGATGAAAGAAACATTAAAAACTTCCACACTACATAAAGCAAGAAAAATAGTTTCTTCCTTTATGTAGAAAAAACAGAAACATCAAACAGCTCCAAGACTCTCTTTGAAAGAACTAAAAACCTTTATTCTCATGGTCCAATCATGAGTGAACTGCCTGATGAAGCCTTGTGTGCTAAAACATGTCAGAGTTTTAAAGGTTAAACATGAGTTTCCAAAACGTTTTGCTGGAGAACAATGAACTATTTGACTGAGTTTCAATTATTTACAGACGAGCAAAACCAGGACAGAGAAAAAGGACAAAACTGACTCAGTAAAACGACAGAAAATAAGATCCCATGTAAATCTGTATTATGTAGAAGTTCAGCCCAGCAACCAGTTCAGTTCAACACAAGTTTAAATGATTCTATCTGAACTCTGTGGAGCCTGATCTCAAGCTTTTTGAGTCTGACACTGAAACCAGAGGATCTTTCTGTCTCTTCAGATTCACTGTGATCCAGTGATGGGAGTGATTTCAGCCCTGAGTGATCACGCTGATGTTTGCACAGAGCAGACAATGAGGTGAATGTTTGGGCACATTGGTAACAGTGAAACAGTTTATTAGTAACGTGGGATCGTTTGTGTTCAGAGTATGATCTGAGATTCCTGAAGCTCTTGTCACACTGGTCACAGCTGTAGTTTCCTTCCATGTGTGCACGTTCATGAATGTTACAACTACTTGAATGTGAGAAGCTTTTGTCACAGTGTCTGCACTTGTATGGTTTCTCTCCTGTGTGGACTCGTTTGTGTGATTTAAGCTGACTTGCAGTGGTGAAGGATGACCCACACTGATCACAGAGGTGCTTTTTAACCCCACTGTGAATCAGTTCATGTTGTTTTAAGTCACTTGATGTGGTGAAGCTTCTCCCACATTCTTTGCAATATTTCAGTTTGTCTCCAGTATGTTTACGTTGATGTATTTTTAGGGCGGCTTGCCAACTGAAAGTTTTTCCACAGAGGTCACAACGAAAGTCTTTCCCACCACCACAGTGATGACAGGGTTGAGAACTGGATCCATCTGTGTCGCTCTGCTTCTAAACAAAGACACAAAGACAGTGTAAGTCAGTCCTTCAACATTTTATCCTGAACGTCGCCTGAAATAAAGAGCATCTCTGCAGACGTCCAATTACATTTCACTGTTTCAGTTAACACACTCAGTTTACTGGGCTGCAATAACTACAATACTACCACCATAATACTACAGTAATACTAAAATCATAACTGAAATGAAAATCTGAATAATCACTAAGGCTATGTTTACACTGCAGGTGAAAGCGCATCAAATCCTATATTTTTGACCCTATGCGACCCATATCCGATCATGGTATGACAGTGTGAACGGCACAAATCCGATATTGTCAAATCCGATCTGGGTCACTTTCGTATGTGGTACTGAATCCGATACATATCCGATGTCTTAGAAAGCGACTGCTGTTTGAACGGTCATGTCGCATTAAATCCGTCTTTTACGTCACTGACACAAGACAGACGCCAATTATCAGCGCCGGAGAAGCGTCGGAGAAGCGCCCGAGACGACATCGTGAACACTTCCTGGCCATCCAGTGTAGATGTCAGTGAAACTCTTGGGAAGACAACTTTGGAGAAACGTGAACATTTTATTGGTACTGTATAATCTGCAGATTCTGACAGAAATCTGCAACTATCCTTTGAAGCACCGTTCCTCTAAAACAGCAGTAAGGATCATTATTAGGTTATTTACATTATTATGTAAATAACAAAATAACTTAAAGCAAAAATTGGGAAACGTAAAGTCCGAAGTCTTTATATTAAGGGCCATCAGTCAAACAATATTGTTTGCTCTGGGTCTAAACAGAGCGAGTTGTGTGTGACGTTCACTCTAGAGCGCGTTTGCTGTCACATTTTATTTGTAGTGTGAACAAGCAGACAAAAAAAATCGGATTTGATCGAAAAATCGGAATTGAGCATTAAGACCTGGAGCGTGAACGTAGCCTAAGAGCTGCTTTAATGAGCAGAGTTGTTCCAAACAGTCAGGCTAAAATGACAAAATAAAAATATAAATACATACCTCACAGTAACTGCACTTGTAGAGTCTCTTTCTGGTGTGGATCTGTTGGTGTCCTCTCAGGTAATGTGGAGATTTAAAAGTCTTCTCACACAGGTCACATTTATAAGGTTGTCCCTCAGTGTGGGTAAACATGTGTTGTTGTAACTGTGCGTCTGTAGCAAAGTATTTGCCACACTGTTCACAGCAGTACAAATCATGTCTGGTGTGAATGCGTAGGTGTGTATTTCGGTGCCGTCTCCGGCTGAAAGTTTTTCCACAGATGTCACAGCTGTATGCCTTAATTCCAGAGTGGGTAACTAGATGACTCTGTAAGTAGTTACTGCGAGTAAAAGCTCTGCCACACTGATCACAGCTGTACGCTTTAACTCCACTGTGGATGAGTTGGTGCTCTTTTAGGGAATCCTTCCTGGAAAAAGACTTTCCACACAAGTCACAGCTGAACGGTCTCTCTCCTGTGTGGATGACCTGATGAAGTTTTAGTGAAGCCTTCACAGTAAAATCCTTCCCACACTCGTCACAGCTGTATGCCTTAATTCCAGAGTGGGTAACTAGATGCCTCTGTAAGTGGCTACTGTGAGTAAAAGCTCTGCCACACTGATCACAGCTGTACGCTTTAACTCCACTGTGGATGAGTTTGTGTTGTTTTAGGGAACCCTTCAAGGAAAAAGACTTTCCACACAAGTCACAGCTGAACGGTCTCTCTCCAGTGTGGATGACCTGATGCTGTTTTAGTGAAGTCTTCCTAGTAAAATCCTTCCCACACTCGTCACAGCTGTATGCCTTAATTCCAGAGTGGGTAACTAGATGCCTCTGTAAGCTGCTACTGTGAGTAAAAGCTCTGCCACACTGATCACAGCTGTACGGTTTAACTCCACTGTGGATGAGTTGGTGTGATTTTAGGGAACGCTTCCAGGAAAAAGACTTTCCACACAAGTCACAGCTGAACGGTCTCTCTCCAGTGTGGATGACCTGATGCCGTTTTAGTTCAGCCTTCACAGTAAAATCCTTCCCACACTCGTCACAGCTGTATATTTTCTCTTTCTTTCTTCTGTGAGGTTTGTCGGCCTCCTGAGAGCGCTGACTTCTCGCTCCATGTTGGTCCTGCAGTGACAAAGATACAAACAGAGGCAGTGAGTGAAATGCAGTCGTGGAACAAACTGAACCTTCAAACTCCCTCCATTAACACTAGTTTTAAACCTGAAGGTGGAGTGTGGCACCAAACACCTTAAAGGTCTCTTATCCCCACCTGCTGGTAGTTCTAACATTACATCCAACCTGGTGTCAAAAATAATTCATGACTATTTAAAAACACTAAAATCATGCCCATCCCTCCTGATTGTATGTACACACACACACACTTTTATATTATTTTATAATTTATATTATTTTGTTGTTTCCTATTACATATTTCTATAATTTGTATAGATTTATACATAATTATTCAGTGATAATAAATCTTATGTTTGTTTATTTGTTTATTCAAAAGGATCCCCATTAGCTTCCACAACAGATGTTGCTCGTCTTCCGTCAAATACAATCACATAAAATATTATACAATAAAGTGGATTCAAGATATCCACATAATTTGGCTCTTACATCCACAGTTTCACAATTAAAATATAAGCAATCAATAATAACAATAATAATAATAATAATGATATCAATAACATTGAGGCACATTATTTACAACTAGGGCTGGGCCATATTATACCGTTCACGGTAATACCGGTATAATGTTAGGCAACGACAGGAAAATTAAATATCGCGATAGAATATGAGTAAAACGCGCATGTGCAGTGCCTTTGTTTTCATACGCACATGGTTGATTGTTGAACCAGAATTGGTTTGTAAAAATGGTGCAACTTCAGTGATGTGGAACTGGTTTGGTGTTTGTCCGTCAGATACACGACAAAGCACATTTTTTTGCAGAACATGCAAGCGGGCCGTCGTTATTGCCGTATTTGTCGGACTAAGATGCTCTTAAATCTGGGAGTAATCTGGGTCCTAAACTCCATCCACTTCAGCTCCCAAAGTCAAACGAACACTGTAGCATCACTGAGAGTTAAAAACTGTCTAAATTCTTTCATCTTTAATAAAATGATCAGCATTGCTGCTTTACCAGGTGTAACTATGAAGATTAACTTCCAGGTATCCATGAAAGCATAATTTTTTACATTTAACGGAGTTAGAAGTTAGCAGGAAGCTAGCGGAAGTTAGCTCGCTAGTTTCGCTAGTTACCTAAGCATGATATACCATGTTCTGACTGAGAGATTTCTGAAAAAATTCAAACGTACAGCTCTGCTATCACTTCCAACATAAATGAAGACAGGAAACTAAACAGCAGTGACGTTTGTAGGGTTACTGAAGTTGGGCTAGCTGGTATATAATGATGAAATCATCGCTCATTATAAATGAGCGATGATTTAGATTATAAATCATATGATTTCGAAGCCAATATTGATCTAGAAGGGAATATGCTTAACACAATTAATGAGACATGTGAATATTATACGGAGGACCAATTTAGAGATAACGTTGAAATAAGTAATATATTTTCTTTAATTCATTTTAATTGTAGAAGCCTCTATAAAAATTTTGCTCCGATTAATGATTTTTTGCATAGTTTGAGAGGCAAGTTTAAAGTAATCGCATTATCTGAAACATGGCTAGATGAGAAAAGGGGCTGTGATTTTTATATTGATGGGTATGAGTTATACTACATAAATAGATCTAATAAGAAGGCAGGAGGGGTGGCACTTTTGTTAACTGTGATCTGAAATGTAAACAACTTAAAGATATGTCTATGGTTATTGACGACTTAATGGAGACTGTTACAGTAGAACTAGAAATGGAAAGAAGAAGTAATATAATTGTTACGTGTATATATAGAAAACCTGGAACGCTGACAGAAAAATTTATAGATGTAGTGGAAGATTTATTAAGTAGGGCTAAGGGAAATAAGACTTTCTGTTTGTGTGGGGATTATAATATTGATTTTCTAAAAGAGACTAATCACATGGCATCAGACTTTTTAGAATTACTACTTGGAAATGGATTATACCCTTTGATTTCAAAGCCGAGTAGAATAACGGATACATCAGCAACATTAATTGATCATATTTTTATTAATAGTTTAGGGAATAATATTAAAAGTGGCCTCATCATAAATGATATAAGTGATCATTTACCTGTTTTTTTTTTTTACCTTAGATTACAATATGAGAAATCGTAAGGAGGAGGAGGAAGAGCAATTGGACAGATGTATAAGGATAAGAAATGAGGAGGCAATAAATAAATTTAGACATGACCTCATGGAAGAGGATTGGAAGGAGGTTTATGTAAATGATGTTAATGTCGCATATGACGCGTTTTTAAATACTTATTTGGCCTTGTATGGAAAACATTGTCCACTGGTACTGCTTAAGTTTAAGAAGAAGAAAACTAATTTTAAACCATGGATAACTAAGGGGCTAGTAAACGCGTGCAAAAAGAAGAACAAACTGTATAGCGATTATATAAAACTCAGAACAAAGACCGCTGAAATAAAAATATAAAGTCTATAAAAATAGGCTAGTATTAATATTGAGGAAGGCCAAGAAAGAATATTATAACAAATTATTTCAAGAAAAGACAAATAATATAAAGGGTATTTGGAATATTTTCAGAGAGATATTAGGCAATAAGAATGTTTCCTTAGATTTGCCTAAGTATTTTTATAAGGAAGATAAGATTATAAAGGACATGAATGAAGTGGTAAATGAATTCAATTCCTTTTTTGTAAATATTGGCCCTAATTTGGCAAATCTAATTAGAAAACATGATAAGTTAGAACAAAAGGATGATTGGAAAGGTGAAAGCACAGTAGTTAAGTCTATATTTTTAGCTGATATCACTGAAAAAGAAATTGCAGCAATTTTAAACAAGACTAAAAATAAGACCTCTACTGATTGCGATGGTTTAGATATGGTTATAGTTAAAAAAGACATTGGACTGTATAATTACTCCTCTTTAGGGATGGGTACCGGTGTGGTTCTGACATAAACGGTAGTAACCAGACCGAAAAGCAGCGCACATTTCGGTGCTTTATTTCGGTGCTTTTTTTTTTTTTCCTGAGCCAATTCTAGCCAATCATTTTACGTTTCCGAGGATAGTAGGCGGGGCCAGGTACGTACGTTCTTTTAGAGCAGAGCTACAGATTAAAAATGCCCAAGGCGAAGCGGTCAAAAGTCTGGCTGTACTTCACAGCAAAAGATGCAAACCGAGCACCCTGCAACAAGTGCTTTAAGCTGATACTGTCATACTGTCAAAGGAGGTAACACCTCGAATCCGATGAAACACCTGGCGACGCATAACGTTTTTTTTTTTATAGCTTGCTGCGAGACCTCACACCGTGCACATCTACTGCGGGTGTGGTGCCTGTTATCGGACCCGGAGTTGGCAAGAACCCGAAGAGGAGATTCCTGGTCCCTAGCCCTGCCAGTGTAGCAGAAATGATGACGATGATGGCAGCAGCAGCCGTTCTTCTCTGCGTGAGTAGCTTAATGTTGTTCGTGTGTAATTCACGTTGAGTAGGCTAACCACGTTATTACATTAATGCATGTAAGGTGAACTAGCAAACATCATCATAGCTACATGCGGCTGTCTTGTTTGACGGCAGATACTCCCTTCACCCTGGCCAAAAAGGCTAAAATGACCAAAGAAAAAGTGGAAAATAGTTAAACATGAGAGGTTTTTGGACCAATTTTGTGTTTTTTTCCATTGTTTAAGCACTGCTTCCAGCCAAGAGTGATACCACATATGCCGTATAGCTGAAGAAAAGTCTTACATTGTTATCTTTTTACAAAAAAAAAAAAAAACAGCTAAACATGAAAGGTTTTTGGACCAATTTTGTGTTCTCCATTCTTTAAACACCGGTTCGGGCACCGTTTAAGCACCGGCACTGTTTCAAAAGTACCGATTTGGCACCGGTATCGGATAAAACCTAAACGATACCCATCCCTACTCCTCTTTGTTATATTTTCAATCTTTCATTCCATACTGGCGTATTTCCTGACAGAATGAAAGTGGCAAAAGTGATACCTTTGTATTAAAAGGGAGATAAACATAGTTTTAATAATTATAGGCCAGTGTCACTTCTGTCACAGTTTTCTAAACTACTTGAAAAACTGTTTGTGGAAAGACTTGATAGCTTTATTGGAAAACATCAATTAGTAAGTGAAAATCAATATGGATTTCGGAAAAACAGATCAACGGCATTAGCACTGATGACTACTATTGACGATATTTCGTGTGCAACAGATAATAATAAATATACAATAGGAGTATTTATTGACTTAAAAAAAGCTTTTGATACGATGCAACATTCTATTTTGATTTCTAAGCTTAATACTTATGGGGTGAGAGGAATTGCATTAAACTGGTTAAGTAGTTATCTAGAAAATAGGACCCAGTATGTGCATTATTTAGGCAATTCCTCTGAAAGACTGAAAATTGAATGTGGGGTTCCTCAAGGGTCTGTTTTGGGACCAAAACTTTTTAATTTATATATAAATGATATTTGTGATGTGTCCAAAATGTTAAATTTCGTTTTGTTTGCAGATGATACAAATTTTTATTGTGCTGGGGATAAATTGAAAGAATTGGCTGAATTAATGGTTTCTGAAATGGAAAAACTAAAAAATGGTTTGATGTAAACAAATTATCTTTGAACTTGACAAAAACGAAATTTATGATTTTTGGAAATCGGGTAAAACAGGATGAAGTAATTCTGTCCATTGATGGAGTTCGATTGAGAGAGTTACTGAACTCCGTTTTTGGGGGTAGTATTGGATGATAAATTAAAATGGAAATCTCATATTGAATATGTTAGAAAAAAGATGGTTAAAAATATTTATATTTTAGGTAATGTCAGAGATATACTAGATTATAAGGCAATGCGTATTTTATATTTCTCACTAATTTTCCCCTATCTCAGTTATTGTGCTGAGGTTTGGGGGAATACATATGCGACTTATATACATCCTCTATACTTGTTACAGAAGAAAGTGGTACGAATGGTTCATAATGTTAAATATAGAGAACATACAAATAATTTGTTTATAAAATCGAAATTGTTGAAATTTGAAGACTTAGTGAAATTACAGACATTATTATTCATGTGCAAGGCAAAAATAATACATTACCTCTTAAGTTACAAAGTTTGTTTGTATTGTGTTCAGGAAGTGGGGACAGTAGAAGGAAGTTTGACTTTAAGCATAAGTTTGCTAGAACCACACAAAGGCAAATGTGTCCGACAGTTAAAGGTGTAAGAATATGGAATTGTCTTGAAGATAATCTCAAGAGCTGTACAAACATGCACCGTTTTAAAATGTGTTACATACTTAAAAGGATAAATCAATATGAAGAACATGAAAGTAATTAGGACTAAATGTGGAAGAAAACATTTTCATTGCCATTTAATGCTGTATATTGCTGATTATATTGATTTGTTGTTTAGTTTTGCATTGTTACATAAAGATATATGTTAGAGGGTTTTCTGGGGGTTATTGGCGCCCTCTTGTAAGAATATTTGGATTGCAGATAGGGGGCAGGTGCTAACAAGAATTTATTCTTCTTCCTGCTCCTTTTCACCCATGGGTGCAGTGTTATGTTGATGGGAGGGGGGTTCTGTGTGTGGGAGGAGAGGCACTGTTGAACCAGGTGTGAAATAAATAAAGAAATGAAATAAAGAAATGAAATGTGCTACGTCAGACTTTCCCAAAGTGTGGGGCCCGCCCCCCAGAGCCATTGCGGGGGGGGCGCGGCATGAAAGAGGGGGGGAAACAAAACGCTTGGACACTGCTAGCACGGGGCGGCCACAGAAACGCAAAGCAGGAGATGAAGCATCACTGAATATGTTTCCAAACCAACTTCATTCTAAGCCAAATACTAGAAAATCTGGTGAAGCATATCTTCCCTTTGGCTTCACCTGCACAAGTGCTGAGGTAGGTTTCCCCTGCAGAATTAGTTTTCCCTGTCGGGAGCAGCGCTGGGCTCTCCAAATCACGGACAAACAGTATCCCACAGCTGTTTATGTTTTTGAACCCATTTTGCACAGAGAGACATTTTTTGAAAAATGTATTGATAGCAATGTTGAATATTATTACACAGGAAAAAAAACAACTACATGTAAAATAATCACACCGTGACGCCTCTGCCTTTCTAAATAGAGGGACAGTAACTGTGTGTGTATGTACGCGTGTAAAACCTGCAGATAGTCAGATTAACAGTATTTCGTCTCTATCTGCTATTCTGCAATTCATCTCATGTAAACAATAACGTGGTGCATAGCGTGACGTGAAAAAAGGCACATACCTTTGACGTTGCGTAACGAACTCATCCACACGTAAACGCAAAAAAGGAGTTTTAAAAAATCTCCGTTCTTGGTGATTCGAAACGCCATTTACGTGTGGACGAAACAGCTGCGTTTTCAAAAATACCCGTGTAGGTGCGGACGTAGCATAAAAGAGTTAGTAGTTTATTTTCTTACTACCTGTAATTTTTTGCAGATTACTTGTATTTGCTTAATTGTTTACTAAATGTTTGAGGTGTGAAATAAACCGCAATGGAACAAAATATGGGTGTGTGTGTTTGGAGGATGTGTTTGTGCGTGCGCGCGCGAACATTTTTCTTGTACAACAAGGGGGGCCCAGCAAAAAAAGTTTGGGAACCACTGTATTTATAAATTACACTTGTGTTTGAATCCTGCAGCTTATCACACATTTGATTTCCATGTGTGACAACTGCAAGTGTCCAGAGTGAGGACAGACTGAGGGACCCACTGCTGCACATCATCTGTGAGGCTTTGCACCCCTGATGATCCACCAGGACAAACTCAGCAGTGTGTGAGGAAGAGGAGGAGGAAGAGCCAGCAGCAGCTGACAGATGGAGAGAATAGACAGACTGTTCCCTGTTTGTGAAGGACTGCTAGGAAAGTTTAGAATAACTAATTGTCTGTCCTGAATCAGTCTTATTAGGTAATGTTCAAATAATGTGATCATTCCAGTGTTTTCAGTGTGGGAGAAAGTACTCAGGGCCTTCAAGTTACACACTATGAAAGGCAGCAACAAGTTTAATATTCAGAAACCTAAAGTATGTATCAGCAGCAGAATGGAGCTAAAAATAAATGTTTGTTTCAGTTCTATGAAGCTTTGAGTATTTTGGATTAGTAGCACTGCTGTGTTTGTTGCATCATATTGCTGTAATTGTTTATATGCTTTAGATATTCTGGGGTAAGTTGATCTATAGTGTTACATCATATTCTATAAGGATGTTATGTGTTTGTATACTTTCTGCCCAGTTTGACCCATTTAGCAGAAGTCAGCCTGTTTATGGCTCTGATATCTATTCTGTATGACTTAAAGCAGTTATGACATGGTCTGATTTTCTCACCCAAAAAAGGAATATTTAATATATCAGGCTACTCTTCATTCGATCAGAAACAGTTATCACAGCTCGTACATTTTCTTTTTACACATATATGTAAGCATTGAGCCAAATTTAGTAATGCCAACAAATTAAACAAACAATATTTGTCTCTTATATATAATACATCTATAGATACACTGTCAAAGATACTTGTCTTTGAGTGAAGTGATTAATATAATAACTATAATATTGGCCATATTATAGTTACATTACCAAAGTGAGATGACTTTAGTCTCATGAACAACATTAACTAATTGTTATTTACTGGCTAATCTTAAATGACTGTTCAGTACAGACATGAAGCTCAACAATCATGTTTTACAGTCCTGTGGTCTCAGCCTCAGATACTTATTAAATCACACAGAGCTCATGTAGAAACAAATGAACAAAATATGTTCTCCTTAATTTCTGTCAAACAAAGCTGTATGAAACGTTTCCAGCTGTTAGTATCATGGTTGCTAGGCAACCTGGGCAGAGCGACAGCGGCTAGACCGTCCCATTTCACAAGCCTACAAGCCTCGCACTTCTGACCTTAACGGTCTTTGAGTACGTGGCCCTTGAGGACCGTTGAGGCTGCGTACTTTAAAGCTGCAGAACCTGAATTGGGATACAGCCATGATGATCTCCAGCCTTGTGCTCGTCAACATTCTCACCTGAGTTAAGAAGACGATTACTGAAATGGTCTCAGCAGGTCCTTTAATGACAGCAATGAAATGCAGTGGTAAGGGTTTTTGGGGATTAAGTTCATTTTCATGGCAAAGACGGATGATGCAATTCATCTGATCACTCTTCATAACATTCTGGAGTGTATGCAAAATGCTATTATAAAAACTTAAGCAGCAACTTTTCCAGTTTCCAATATTTATGCAATTCTCAAAATTTTTGGCCACGACTGTATAACCTCTTTTTAAGTTTTGTGGATATTATACATGGTTATGCTCAGGATATGTCGGCCAATTTCCACTGGAAATGCCTTTTGGTTAAACTGTCAGCAAGGAATTTGCATTTGCACTGTTAAATTTTTATATAACTTTAATGCACATAAAAAACAGCTGCTTGTTTAAGTGAAAATACATTGATGGGTTTTTTAATAAAGTTGTGGAGTTGTAAAGTATTTTGTCTAGTGTCAATTACATCATCAGTTATATTGTTATCGCAAATTTTCAAATGTATATCGTGATAAATATTTTTGGTCATATCGCCCTGCTCTGTCTGTCACCTTCTGTGTTGAGCTCATTGTTTTCTCTGTAGTGGCTGAGCTGAGTCCAAGTAGCTGAAAATGTTCCTATGCTGCTCCGTCAGACTCTTCTCCTCCTGCTGATCAGCTGGGACACAAAACAGATCTTTGTTAGGCTCCACACTGCACTGAAGAGTCAAGTGTCTCATATGTTCATCTGACAAGACAAAGAACACATTTTTGCTTCCTGAGGTGGACAACTTGTTGGAAACAAACACAAAAGGTTTGAGCACTGATACCTGGCATTGCTGGCATTGAAAGATGCAATGACAGCAATGAGGATTGTCAAGACTAAAACCAATCATTAAGCAAAGACAACAGGGATCATTTGTTTCTGTTTATTTAACATTCACAACATTTGTAGTACCACCATCCGCAAAAGGTGCATTCAATCTCTGTAAGAAAAACTAGATTGTCTGAGACTGTGAAATGATATTAACAAAAGGAGTGGTGATTTGAAAAACTTCAAGTGTTTGATAAGATGAAAACAAATACACAATTGCATGTCATGTAGTTGAAGGTTTTTTTTCTTCTTTTGGAAGACCGGAAAACACTGAAAACGATGTGCCGGGAGCCCACTGTTCTTGCCGGCTCTAATAATCCTCGACCTCGCTGTCTGCTGTGGAGCTGGCGGGTCACAGACGTCTCCGAAAACGTCGGAGCGCGTTTGGAAATATATGATATCTTGATAAATCGAGCAGATATTTGAAGTTTACACAGCTACATTCTCGCTTGAAAATAACTTAAAAGTTTATTTTGTGACCCACAAAGAGTAATATTTAAAAGTTTTTAGCCCCGCTCGTCCGCCATTGCCACGTTTGAGTTTTGGACGAAATGCATTCTGGGATATTTAGCTGTACCAAGTCCACACAAGTCACCACCGATGCATGCTCGATAAAACGGGCGGAGCGAGAACACATCCGGGACTTTTTCGCGTTCTCGGCTTGATGCGTACTTCGAATTGGAACAGTACTTGGTCTCCAACTGATGACGTATCACGAGTAAACGAGAACGCAAGTACGCACAAGTACGCATATTGAGAAAGGCCCAGTCAGTAGATCTGCTACAAATTGCAGATCATATGCAAGTTTTGGAAATTACATTATAAATATTCCTAACTTAGCCATGGCAGCCATGTTGATGTATTACCTATATTGACTGAAAATGTTCATTTCCAGAGAAAAGACACAAGCAGACTATGCTTACAGGATGTGATGTTACATGTTATTATGTGATGTTATTGAAATCATCATGAATAACGGGAGTGGTGATTTCTATAACTTTGTGTATATAATTTGGCATTTTTTACTGATGTAGGCCAAACATAAACACATAATAAAATTGAATTCATTTTAAAGATTTATTTGCAAGACACAAAAACAGACAAAATAGAAAGTTCCACATTTATTGTGGAACTTTACACACACACACACATAAAACATATTAAGGATTGTACATTAACATAAAACTGTTACCGAAAATTACCAGAGAAAAACATGAAGAGAGAGAGAGAGAGTATATGCAAACAGCTACCAAACAGCCATCATAATTCATCATACAATGAGAACATGACAAATCAACAATGACTAATTAATATTAAAATCTGTAACATAATGTATTGTTTGGAGTTTAGTCTGATTGTTTCTGGATGACCTGCCATTATCCAATGACACATCTGCTTACCTGTATCTTTTGCTCGTTTCTCCTCCTTTTCTTTTCTATTTATTCTAAACTGAGCACCTGATGGCTTTGAATTTTTCTTGTCCATCTTCCATTGGTTTTAATTTTGCACTCCAGTATGAACACAAATCCCCCAACTCGAGGATCACCACAATTAACCTAATAGACTAATGGGCTTGGATTTACAACATTATGAATGAAATGTGCTCTATTTGGAAACAGCAGGTCTCCCTCCCCTTTCGACGGGTTATGTGTGAGACTTTAAATCATCAAAATGTAAATTATAAATTTTAAATTGTTATTGATCCCTTTACCCCTGGTCCTAAAGTATATATTTATTTTCTTACTCTTCTTATATTTATTGTTTGTTTACTTGCACTGCTGTAACTGGAGCCTCGTCGTCTCGTCTCTCTATATACTGGACTGTATGTAGCGGAGATGACAATAAAGTTTACTTTGACTTCAGCAGCGAGCAGGCGCACCGAGGGCTCTCGCGCTCACTTTTTTATAGAATTTCGAAAAAACATCGGTGCAAATTATACGTCTGTATCATAATGTCTGGTGTTTTCGTGTTTGTTGGTTTGCTTTTATTTTATTTTGCGAGTTGGCTATTAGACGCTGCTCCAGCCAGCCAGAGAATCCCCCGCCGCCCCCGCCCTCTCCTCCCTGTACAGCAAGTAGCAGGCGCACCTCGCAAACGGAGGGCGCCCTTACTCCCAGCTAATGGGCGATAGAAAGCCGATCGGTCCCTACGACATTCCCAATATGCCCTGGCTGCCGTCGGGGCAGCATGAGTACGAGCATTTTTTTTTTTTTTTTGCCGATGCCCGTGATGCCGCCCCCCATCACGATGCCGCCCAGGGGCGGAGCGTGGGGGTGGCTTACTGGGCTTAAGCCCGGGTTGTTTTTCCAGAAGCCCGGGGTCTTTTGGAGTGCAATTTTTTCATAGTTAGATGCCTGGCTGACAACTGTATAAAACAAAAAACTACACACAATATTCGAAGCACATAGTGCACACTTTGGGAATTTACGACTGTGCGTAAATCCCCCCTAATATTGGTATGATCCGAGCTCAGGCACTAAGCGACTGAGCGAGGGGGCGGGGCAGCTGCTGCCTCGAGTGCGGTGTTGGAGAAACGGAGCCAGGCAGACAGAGGAGAACTGAAGTCTGACCAGGTACCAAAGCAAATCATTCGCACTGTACAAATAATGTAAATATGACGGTGTATCACGAAAGACTGATATCAAACTGATCACTTGACCCATATTACGTTACTTGCTCTTCAAGTGAATCAACAAATGGCGAAATGAAAAGCCGAACAACAACAACGCTGTTTCTTTAGAGAGTCTTAGCTTACATGTGTGTTTATTTCATATTTTCAGTTGTTACCCTTCACGGCTAAATAAATCGGTTTCAGTAATGTACAGATATGCAAGAATGGACATAAGGAGCTTCTTTCAAAGAAAAAACTCAGGTAGATGTTATTTTATATATTATGCTTTGTATGTTGTTCAGTATATTTCTATGCAAAACAAGAGGAATTTCAATACACAGCAGTATATTCACAATTTAAACCAGATATTTACATACACTTTATGGAAAACACAAGAACATTTTTTTACTGTACAACATCAATTTAGAGTAAACTTGTTTTGTTTTGGATAAATAAATATTGAAATATCTTTTGAATTAGTTAAATGACAGAATAAAGAGAGACAGAGCTGTCTATTTTTTATCCCTTTCATCAAATTTAGGAGTACATACACACTAAGTTTATTGTTAATTAATAAGAAAACTCCAGACGATTCCATTCTGAGTTGAAGAAGCTTCTGATAGGTTAGTAGAGTCCATGTGAGTAAATTGGTGGCACACCTGTGGATGCATATAAGGCAAAACACAGAGCCTGTTTCTGTGACATGGGAAAATCAAGAGATGTCAACCAAAACACCAGGAAAAGAATTGTGGAGCTCCATAAGTGTGGCTCAATTTTGAATACAATTTGGTGCCATTTACAATTAAGAAATACAGATAGTTTCTCTCTTTACTCTTAAAGTTAACAAATATGTTTTTTATATTTATCAATCTAAAAAAAATAAACATTTAGTCTGATTTGATGTTACAATTAAAAAAGTGTTTGTGTTTTTTTCTGAAGAGAATGTAAATATCTGGTTTCCACTATATATTTGATGATTGTCAGCACAAAGAGGGAGAGAGAGGAGCAGAGAGGGAGATGGAGAATGAGGAGATGGAACAAGAGCAGGTGAGACAGACATGTTAGTCAAATGGTTGTTTAACAAAAGTATCACCGTATCATAGGTACTCATGTATCTCGTACCTAGTGTTTCTTTTTAGGTTTGTTATTTTTCAAGTTATATATTTATTAAGTTATGCAGTGTTGGTTGCAAACAAGGCTAAATAATTATATAAACTTTTCTGAATCTAAATAGTGGACTTTGGTAGAATTAAAAAATAAGTGTAGTGCAGGTCTATGATGATTTCTAGTGCTACTATCATCTAGTTCTGATTCTGGTTCTGTCTTGGTTAAGTCCTAAGTAGTCCTGATTTTGAACTGTTGTAGTCCTGTTTTAATTCAGGATCAAAAACTAGTTTAAGGTGTCCTGCATATGTGATATATATTTTTCCCTATATGAAGTCATTCTTTTTTGAACAAAACTCAAAACAGAGCCAATTAATCTTTCAGTCATTTCTAGACCCCCCCCAAAAAAAAAAAAAAAAAAAAAAAAATTCCACATGCATACTACCCGTTAGGGCTAAGCCCCGGGTGTTTCAAATGTCTGGCTCCGCCTCTGATGCCGCCCCGGGCAACCGCCCGTGTCGCCCGTATCTAAAGCCGCTACTGCTTGAGAGCGCGCGTGTGATGCAAGTATGTGTAGAGTGTTGAGCGCGTGATCAGTGGTGAGAAAAACAACTCACGAAACTTGACCTTTCTATACTCGTGGCTCACTTGCACTTCTAATCTATTCGTTTGCACACTTACACACACACAGCTGTGGTTTCCTGTTTTGCTACACTCTGGAGAGCCTCGCCTTTAACGGTCTTCTCTCACAGAGAGCAACAGAAAACTTAAATCAGAAAACTTTAAAAAACTCCAGATTGACTGAACTCAGTTCAAAGTTACCTTGGCACTTACCTTTAGATGTGAGAGGTAGTGATGGTCCGCTTGAAGCGTGTGTCAAAAAGATCAACACGGTGCTTCAGAAGCACTGTGTCGAGGCTTGATTCGTTTGGCCACAGTCACGTGATTAGTGACGTCTGAAGTTTCATTTAGAATGTACTTTTTTTTATTGAACTTTATTGAACACACAATGAGTATACAACATACAAACAGATGAAGTTTACGAAAGACCAAAACATGAACATACAAAACCAGGGGTAAAAAAATTATCTTATGAGTAAAAAAAAAAATCAAAAATCAACAAAAATCAACATATATATATTGTTCTGAGAGGCTTTTTCTTGGTTGAGTCTGATATTGATTGCATGTACAATTCCATATCCTTATAAAAAGGCAGAAATATGGTGTTTTATTAATAAACTTACATTTATGGATAAAAAAATTAGCTAAAATATTAACAAATTTATTATAAAAAACATTTATCATTCTTCCTGGAGAACTTAAATGTCACGGCTGGGGTGGCAGTCGTGTGGAGGTGAGGAAGGAGGATCCAAAAGCAGACAGTGGCGGAGGTGCAAGTGGATTTTATTTACAGTGCACAATAACCAAGGTGTGGGCAGAACTGAACATAAACCTAAACTGGAAAAACTAATACAAAGGGAGGACATGGAACGAGGAGCAGAGAGACACGGAATAACACTAAATACACGGCAGATACACAGAGGAACACAGACGACGCGACGAGGAGCACAGGCAGACACGCAGTATAAGTACACACACCAGGTAATTAGGAAATGGCAGACAGGAGGGGACACAGCTGGAACTAATGGACATAAAGAGACACAAACCTACAAAGTAAAACAGGAAACTCACAGACTGTTTTACACAACCAACTGGGGACACGAACAGAACACAGAGGAGAGACACAGGTAGGGATGAAAGAAACACACAACTCAAACCCTAAGAACAAATACAAACTCAGAATAAACTAGGAAAAGGATAATAATAAACTTAAAGCGCTGGGTCACCGACCCAGGACCATGACATTAAAGAAACAGAATAAAACATTTTCCATCATAAAGAAAACTCCCTTAAAATATTTACGATAACAAAACTGCTAAATTTCTTCCAGAATCTCTGTGTAGAGGAACAGTACCAAAAAAGATGTGTCACAGTTTCTGGATGATCCCCACAGAAAGTTCAATTAATATTTATGTCTCTTTTAATTTTTACATATAGTGACTGGCTGGGTAACATTTATGAAGAATTTTATATGAGATTTCCTTCACCTTGTTTACAATTAGATATTTATGGGGGATCATTCAGACTGTCTTCCAGGTGATATCAGGAACATGTCGGTTCCAGTAAGATATTATATATATGGGAGAGACACGATATCTTCTTGCAATAAACTACATATTCTCTTATTGCTGTTACCAAGTTCCTGTGAAAAGCAGATTTTTCCCACTGCTGACTCAGCTGGATCAGATCCAGATGTAAGGAGAGAGCAGCATATGCCAGTCGGGATATCCCTTCAGCTTTAGTAATTAACACTCTACCTGTCAGAGATAAATCCCTTTGCAACCACTGGTTGAACTTTTTTCGGATTTATTTTGTATAATCGGAGTGAAGTTTGACGAGCATCTTGACTTTTAGTCTTTGGATATTAACAGTCCTGGGTATGTGACTTCTTATTTAACATAAATGTTGCAGTGCAGCCTTTAATTGCTAGCAATTCACATTTTTTTAGATCTAGACATAATCCAGATGCCTCAGAGAAATCACTAATAACACTAAGGGCTGGACAGATTTGATTTGAATTCTTCAAGAAGAGTGTGGTGTCATCAGCTAGCTGGCTGATGATGAGCTCCTTATCAGCTATGGTGATTCCTTGTAAGCAGTAATATACCGGCAGCATTTTTTGCCCCCACATGCTCTCCATGTCAGAGGTCAGCTGAAACCATGTCCAACTGAACCTCCAATGGCTTTTCCAGGACAATCACACCTCCTAGTGACTAACTGTACCTCTATAGTTTCAACC
Source organism: Oreochromis aureus (assembly GCF_013358895.1). Lineage (NCBI taxonomy): Eukaryota > Metazoa > Chordata > Actinopteri > Cichliformes > Cichlidae > Oreochromis > Oreochromis aureus. The sequence goes on along the minus strand of NC_052950.1, from coordinate 29,325,207 downwards.
TTTTTTTTTTTATTACAAACTGCTCTTTTATCTGTCAATTACATTTTTTACTGACCAACCGAACCTCCGAGGGGTTTTCTTTACATCCTACTCTTTTATCTCTACTTCTCAGAGGTCAACTGAAACCAACCCCACCTATATAAAAACACCCTAATCAGACTGTCACAGTTCTGGGTCAGTGTTGACCCAGCATTTTGAGTTTCTTATATTTTGGTTTATTTTTGCATTATGGATTATTTTCTGATGTTCTGGTGCTTTGTTTATTATTATTATTATTATTATCATTATTATCATTATTATTATTATTATTATTATTATTATTATTATCATTATTATAGATCTGTTTCAGTTATTCTTGGTGAGGGATTAGCTCTTAGGTTGTGTCTCGTGTTTAGTTTAGGTTTAATTCTGCCCGTGTAAAGTCCGTACTTACGTTAGGTATGTATACAAGTCTCTGTATACATGACAACCAATTTAAAGGAAAAAAAAGGTTTAAATATTTACAAATGTTGTAATACACCAGACCTGAGACAGAGTACGCAGCGTGTCAAGAACCAGGGCCATCCGGAATAACACAGACGTGTGTGTGTGTGTGTGTTTAACACACGTCTATCTCCACAGCAATCACACAACCCCTTCCCACAATGCGGACCATGAAGACCCCTTGATGCTTTTGGAATATATACGCGATATTGAACTCCCAGAACAACAAGAAAAACCACAAGCTTTGTGCAACAACGGAGACTCAGAACCATTCTTCATCACCGGACCATACATACACGCGAGTGCCTGCCTTGTGATTTCAGCGATGCTTCTGAGTACAGCCTATCAGATTTCAATATAGTTGACATACCCACCACGCCAGAATGTCTCAGAAACAACAGTGATACAGACATAGGTTTTGAAGAATGCTGCATAACAGACTCGCAAATATCACAGGCATATAATGCATACTTAAATGCAGCAAACACCTCTACTTTTGATCAAGAAAGAAGAAATGGCAGCTAAAGTCAACCAACATCAAGAAGCAGCACAGGGGGATTTGCAATTAATAGCAGTGGCTCTAACTAGTACCCAGCAGGCAATAAACAATACCTGGGATTTATTAGATCTCATTAGTACCAGATTGTTAAATCGCTGACTTTTAAAGTCTACACCATGGACCCACCCTGTAAATTATTCAAACACAATGATGGTACCTCCGCTCGAGCTAAATGGTTTCACTTTGAGGCTTTTAACCAGTGGGCTGCGCAAATAATAAACAAATGCGAAGTTTAGCATGCAAGACTTAGTAGTGTCGCTGCAGCAAACAGTCCTGTCTAATGCACGTCCTTGTCCAACTCATTCTGAAGCTGTTGCTGATGATGCTGTTTATATCGATGCTGTTGCTCATGCAACCGATTCACATCCGGATATGCCTATTGTCACGGCTGCTGCTGCCGCTGCTGTAGGGACTGTTGTTACTCAGGCTACCGCTGACGTCTTATTGCTGAGGCTTCTGTCACAGCTGATCGGGGGTGTGCACCTGGCGTACATGCGTATCTGGGTGCTGCTGCAGCTGCTGCTGACGCATCACCACACAACCCCTCAAACAATGGAAATTCCGTAAGTGTTAACCATTCACAAACAGGTGCTGCAGTATTCGAGCCCATTGTTCAGTCTGGGGCGGGCAGTCACAGTCAGCGTAGCATTAGAGAGATACCTAATTTCAACGCCCGAGAATTGCGTGAGTGCCTTGATTTTAGGGACATAAGTCTTGATGATCCAGAACAAGTGTCAGAAAGAGTTAGAAGCTGCCAATGTGATAGAGCTGTGGCTGGATCTCAGCAGGGTCATGTTCTAAATGTGGTCCTGCGTGGACCCACGTTGGTTTCTGATGTTCAAGCTGTTTTAAATCCTGATGATCAGTATGACCCTGACCTGTTTCTCGACCAAATAGCTCAAGTTATGCAAAGTAATGACGAATCTATCGGTGATGGTGAATTAGTTTATTGTCATGGTTGCGCAAAACGGCAGCGGTGGCGGCGGTGCTGTAATCCGCAGGATTTGTGGAGTGTTCTGGTGAGAGATGGCAAAGCCAGAGAGGCAGAGGAGAGGTTCTGTCGTGTGGGAGTATTTTCAGTTGATTTTGGTCAGTTTTGGTTGGGTTTGCCGGTTTTGTGTTCTTGTTGTTTGTTTTTTTGCGTGTTTATTTTATTTTAAAATGTAAAAAATTTAAATTGTCAAAAATCTGCTTTTCATAATGTACATATCATGAAATAACTTTAGAAAGATTTCCATTTGACTCTTTACATTTAATGTAATAAAAATATATTTTATCTTTAAAGTAATCTTAAATGTTATTCTACAAATATGCAGCAATTTAATGTGTTTATTCTTTTTAGCTGATAGTCTGTGGAACCCAGGATGACCAGATACCTGCATCTCTACCAGTTTCTGTGCACTCCAGCCTCTTCTGAGAGGGTTTTTGTTCAAAGCAGGAGAAATTACTCCATGAAAACAAGCAGACTCGGCCATCACACAGTGGAACAAATTCTCTTCTTAAATGAAAAAGGGTTACCTTAAAAGCATCATGTTTTTAATTTGCAAGTTCATAAGCATTTTCCCTTTCCAGTTCACAATCAATTCTGCCCCCAGGTCAAAAATATGTATAAGAATATTGGCCAAATATAATATTATTAATAAACATCCCTGTTCAGCTGTCCAGTGATTAATTGTATTAGTACATGGAGGCAGGGCCTCACAGCAGAAGCATACTCCATAACGTGTTGTGTGTATATTATATTTTTCAGATATTACTATCTACCAACATCAAGAAGTCACAAACAAAGAGAGACCACACTGTGACGCTTGGTTAAACGAGGGAAGTTGATCAAAATTTATTAAACAAATAAACAACAATTTTTTTCACCCAAAAAATACATGTTCAAAGCAACACAACGGTGACCCAATATCAGACAGGAATGTAAACTCCACTCTGTAGAGTTGGCTGTCATTATCGAGCAGTTCATTTCAGTTCGTTGTAGATTCAAGCTGCTCTTCATATTTTTGCCCACCAGATGTCACCAGACAGGACTGTTGAAAAGCTTCGAGTAATGAACCCTTTTTCAATACAAGCTTCAATTCTTCAGAAAGCTTCATTTGGCCATCACTAGTGAGAGGGGAAAAAATGAGAAACATACAGGAATGAAACGGGAACTATGTGGTTTCTTCTTCTTTTTGGGGTTTTTTCTTCTTCGTCGTCTTCTTTATAGGGTTTATTAGTGGTTGGCAAAAAGAAAAATGGTGCATTAGCGCCACCAACTGGTGTGGAGTGTGGACCGAAATGACAAAATAAAAAAAATCTCCCCAAACAAATGACTCTGCCTTAAAACCCCAATGATTGCCCGATAGCTTTCACTTATAGAGCTCTTGCAAAATAAAACAACCAAGTCCACTTTCATTTTCATATCGTCAAGCTTTTTGATCAGTTGTCGTCTTTCAGCATCATACTACTGACAATGCAATAAAACTTGTTCTATTGTTGCCTGTTCTCTACTGCACTCGCACTCCCCTGTACGGTGTTTCCCTTTTAAAACTAATTTGCCATTCAAACCAGTGTGCCCGAATCTAAGTCGAGCTATAACCGTCTCCTCTCTCCTGTTGCTTCCTGTGCTTCTCATTTTCCTTTGGACTTTGTAAAACCATCGTCCTTTCCTCTCTTCCTCTCATTGCTTTTGCCACCTTTCCTTCATTTTGTGCCGTATTACACTCTTGATCTTTGTGTGTAAAATATAAGAGTCAAGAAAAATGTAAAATAATTAAAAGAGGTTAAGAATAGAATGAAGGTAGCAACAAGCACTAAACTAACTAACAAACGAGCATTAACTGGTAGAAAAGGCGAGGTTAAATAAATAGGTTTTTAACCGCGATTTGAAAGATTGAATGGATTTGGACTCGAAGGTGGCAATGGGGAGGTTATTCCACAGATCAGGTGCAGCCAAGGCAAACTTGCGGTCACCTCTAGTCTTCAGCCGGGACTCGGCTGTACCTCCGGCGGCTGAACCCCCACAAGGCTGCCAGATGGGATTGAAACGATGGGACGAGGTGTGAGTTTCTCAAAATGGGCTCATTGAGTGCAGCATGGATAAGTTCTTGGAGAAGCTTACGGCTGCCGTGAATACTCAGAACAAGACCTCTGAGTGCAAACTGGATTTAATCTGGAGGGGCTCGCTCGGAATAACACCTCTGAGCGCAAATTGGATCATATCTTAGGGAAGCTCACTGCGGTCATGAGTTCTCAGAATCAGCTTTTTGAGCACAAGAATGACAACATCAGGGAGCTTAAGTTTGATAACATCATGGAGAAGCTCACGGCTCGCCAACGGGAGATTGAGAGACCAGTGTCGGAGTGTTAAAGAACAGCTTTGAAATTCTCATGAGTTGTTCACACTAAAGTTGTAACAGTTGGTGAAATGTTAGTATTTGACCACTAGCTGGAGCTCTTGTAATGATAATGTAAATTAACGCATTTTATTTTGTATGTTTTATTTTTATGTTGAGCATGTTAACATTTTCCTATTTGCATACCGGATTGGTGTAAAGTTAATTTAATACATGGAAAATAACCGGTTAATTTTGTAAGTATAAGGTAAGGGCAGAGGTCACTTCCTGTTTTAGTAAGGTCAGAGAAGCTGCTTATGGTGACGGTCTAGCCGTGTAAAAGTCAAGCTAAGGAAGAAGAAATAAGTCCTAAGTTCCAATTACACCGGTTTGTCTACTTGCAGGCCAAAGTGGTATGTTTGTTTATATTTTGTGAATTTTATATTGTAATATGTTTTAATGCTGAAATATAATTTTCTTGTACATTTGTATTCACCAGTTCTACGGTGTACCTGTGTACGTTAAAAGAAGCACAGTAAACATCAGTAAAGAAGAACTCTCGTGTCTCTCGTGTATGTGTACAAGCCGGCATAGTAGAACACTGCACTGCCACGGAGAAGGCAACGAGATGGTTGGACCGAAGCTACTAGCAAGAGAAGCTACTAGCATGAGACGCTACTAGCAAGAGAAGTATCACATGCTCCAGCAAAGGCATTGAATAAGTAAAGAAGCAAGCTAACAAGTGAAAGATAATCAAGCAAGCACAAAAGGGTCTTGGAAGTAACAAAAGCACTTGTAAATTGCTATCAAGCCTCAGTTCCATTTGAGATTCAAAGTGACCTTTCATATTAAGGAGCAGCTAAAATCAAGATTTATCAAGTAAATGTTAAAGTCAAGTGAAAATACTATTAAGACAACATGGCAGATGAAAATGAAGATGCAATACAGCCCACTGAAGAAGAAAGTGCTGATGATAATTTTCAAAATGATGAAAGTAAAGAGCAGACAATTGGAGAAGAAACTCCACAGTCCTCAGTATTTACTGAAGGGACACAGTCAGAAAGCTTGCGCAGAAGCCACCGCACACGCACTCTCACTGAAAAGGGACAATCTTTACAAGAAGCCAAGTTAAATGACTTGACAAATAATTTTGCGCGAGTTTACAAGAAGTGGAAATACCAGATAAACTTACTTAAAAGAATGGTGAAGAGTAAAGACATTGAGTTAATACCTGAAGCTGTAAGTGTTATAGACGCTAGTATGGCTGACATCTGTAAAGGCACTTAGTACAAGCTCTAGTGAAAGGACAAATGTCACATGTCTCTTTTGTAAGAAACCTGGTCACACGCTTCAGAAATGTCGCAAGATAATGGACAAGTCAGTTGAAGAGAGAGTAAAGTTTGTGCAGTCTGAAAAACTGTGCTTTGGTTGCCTCAAGACTGGTCATAACTCTAAGAACTGTACTTCCAGAAGTGTGTGTGACAAATGCCAAAAGCCTCACCCAACTTGTCTACATCAAGACAGAGAGAAAAGAGACAAGGAACAAAGAAAGAATAGCCAACAACAATCAAAGACTAACCAGGAAACAGAGGTTTCTGAAGTACAAGAGCAAGTATCTAACCAAGTTACATCCAACAGAGTTGTGCAACAAAAGTCAAAAGGTTGTACTTCCTCAGTTATCCCAGTTTATGTATCCACTGTGGATGAACCAGAGAATGAAAGGTTAGTGTATGCTTTGCTCGATACTCAAAGTGACACCACTTTCATCTTGAAAGACACAGCTCAGTCGCTCAACACCATGTCAGAGCCAGTTAAACTCAAGATTTCCACTATAACATCCAAAACAAAAATTGTTTCAAGCAGCAAGTTAAAGGACTTACAAGTAAGAGGCATTTACTCTGAAATGAGAATCAAACTACCAACAAGCTATACCAGAGACTACATTCCTGCTAACAGATCACATATTCCCACAAACAAAACAGCAGAGAACTGGTCACATTTGAAACATTTATCAAAGGAGATGGCTTCCAAGCTTGATTGTGAAGTTGGACTACTGATCGGATATAACTGTCCTCAAGCATTGCTCCCTCTAGCGGTGGTCAGTGGTGATAGAGACCAGCCATTTGCACAGAAATCTCTGCTTGGCTGGAGCATCATTGGCTACAGCGACTCTGAAGGTGATTGTGAAGATGAAATAGGAGTAAGCCATCGTGTTGTTGTTAGACAAGTCTTGCCAGCTGTAGAACCCGCTCACAAGCTCAAAACAGAAGTTCACTTTGTAAGCAGAAACAAAGTCAAAGAAATACTTACTCCAGCCGAGATACTTAATGTGCTAGAGATGGACTTTGTTGAAAAGAGTGTTGAAGAAGAGTCAATGTCACAAGAAGATCTATTGTTTCTAGCCAAAGTAAAAGAAGGCATAAGACAAAAGCAAGATGGCCACTTTGAAATGCCACTACCCTTCAGACAAGAAAGACCTGACTTGCCAAACAACAAACTTTGTGCAGAACACAGACTGAAGTGTCTAGAAAGGCGTCTCAGAAAAGACGAACGCTACTACAAGGACTATGTGGCTTTCATGCAAGACATCATAAAGAGAGGTGACGCAGAGAAAGTGCCAGAGGCTGAGCTAAATAATCAACCAGCATGGTACATTCCTCACCATGGCGTCTACCATCCACAGAAGCCAAATAAGATCCGCGTTGTCTTTGATTGCTCTGCAAAGTTCCAGAATACATCGCTCAACGAGCATCTCCTGTCAGGACCTGACCTCACAAATACTCTTGTTGGAGTTCTGTGTCGTTTCAGGAAAGGACATGTAGCTGTCATGTGTGACGTGGAGCGCATGTTTCACCAGTTTCATGTTGCCCCAAAAGATCAAGATTACCTCCGATTCCTATGGTGGGAGGATGGTAACATGGAAAAGTCCACATCAGTGTTTCGCATGAGAGTCCACTTGTTTGGTGCAGCATCTTCACCAGGATGTGCAAACTTTGGATTCAAGCATATCGCTGCGCAAGGTGAAAATAAGTTCAGTGAAGCCACGGTGAAGTTCATGCAACGCAACTTCTACGTGGACGACGGTTTGGTGAGTGTGGATTCAGTACAAGAAGGTATTCAACTTGTAAAGGAAGCTAGAGAACTGTGTGCCACGGGTAAGCTGCACCTGCACAAGTTCATTAGCAACAGCAAGGAAGTGATTGCTGCTATCCCAAAGGAAGAATGTGTAGCAGGAGCAACTGATCTGGATCTGGCACTAGGAGAGCCAAAGATAGAAAGAGCCTTAGGGGTCCAATGGTGTGTAAGCTCAGACACCTTTCAATTCAGAGTGATTGTAAAGAATAACCCCTTCACTAGAAGAGGAGTGCTCTCGACAGTGGCCTCAATATTCGACCCACTTGGATTCGTCGCTCCGTTCATTTTAGTTGGTAAGAAACTCCTCCAAAGAATGTGTCAGGAGAAGCTGGACTGGGACGAGCCGCTTCCAGAAGATCTCAAACCTCAATGGGAAACTTGGCTCAGAGACCTCCAGAACCTGTCCTCCATAAAGATATCACGTTGTTATGTCCCATCAACATCTGACCAAGTGAAGCAGTATGAGTTACACAGCTTTTCTGATGCCAGTGTAACCGGTTATGGGGTGTGCTCATACTTGAGAACAGTGACCAAGTTTGGAGAAGTACAGTGCACTCTTGTGATGGGTAAAGCAAGAGTCGCTCCTACTAAAGTGACAACCATCCCAAGATTGGAGCTTACTGCGGCTGTAGTAGCTACAAGAACAGCTGACTTTCTAAAGAGAGAATTGGAGATCCAAAATATTCAGGAGTACTACTGGACTGATTCCAAAGTTGTCCTTGGTTATATTAACAACGACGCAAGGGGCTTTCATGTATTCGTTGCTAACAGAATACAGAGAATCAGATCAAGTACAGAACCAAGTCAATGGCGATACGTTGCCTCTGAACAAAATCCTGCAGATCACGCGTCACGTGGAGTCATGACAAAAGAACTAGTACAGTCCAACTGGTTCACGGGACCAAGTTTTTTATGGCAAAAGGAACTACCAAAAGAAGATGCTAAAGTGGAAGAGATCAGTATCGAAGATCCAGAACTCAAAGTCACAACAGTATTCGCAGTTAAGGCAAAAGAAGAGAAATCCATTTTGGAACGACTGGAAAAATTCTCAGATTGGACAAGAGTTGTGAAAGCAATAGCAAGATTAAGACGACGTGCAAAGTATGCAAAGAACTCAAAAGAAATGTCCAATGAAAGTACTACGTTGGAAGAAAGGAAAGAAGCCGAGGAGTTCATCATACGGACAGTTCAAGGAGAAGCATTTGGAAAGGAAATTAAGATCGTAAAGGATAAGGAGGAAGTCAAACCATCTCACTCAAAGCTACATCAGTTAAGTCCATTCCTTGATCAACACAATATCTTGAGGGTAGGAGGAAGACTTACAAAAGCATCAATCCATCCCAACATCAAACACCCAGCCATTCTGCCAAAGAAACATCATGTGTCGCACCTGCTCATCAAACATTTTCATGAGAAGACGCATCATCAAGGCCGAGGGATGACAGTAAATGAGATACGGTCCAATGGCATATGGGTAATTGGCTGCAGTACTGAAGTATCGTCATTTATATACAAATGTGTCAAATGTAGAAAGTACAGGAAAGGCAATCAAGAACAAAGGATGGGCGACCTGCCACCAGAAAGACTGGAAGCTACCCCTCCATTTACATACAGCGGTATGGACTGCTTCGGACCATTCTGTGTAAAAGAAGGGAGGAAAGACTTAAAGAGATATGGACTCTTGTTTACATGTATGTGCTCAAGAGCTATACACATAGTTCTAGATGATCTCAGTGCAGACTGTTTTCTCAATGCACTCCGTTGTTTCATAGCAATACGTGGCAACGTAGGTCAGCTGCATTGTGATCAAGGCACCAATTTTATCGGTGCAAGAAACGAGCTTCTAACGCAAGCAACTCAAGAGAAGGTCAAAGAGCTGGGAATAACTTTCGTTTTCAACCCACCTGCTTCTAGCCACATGGGAGGAGTCTGGGAGAGGCAGATTCGGACAATAAGAAATGTTCTGAAATCCATTCTGGACCAGTCAGCTTCAAGATTAGACACTTCATCATTGAGAACGTTCATGTATGAAGCTATGGCAATAGTGAACAGTCGACCACTAACTGTAGAGTCAATCAACGACCCTGTAGGACCGGAGCCGTTGACACCCAACCATATTTTGACGATGAAATCAGCAGTGATCTCACCACCACCTGGAGAATTCGCTAAAGAAGACCTCTACCTCCAGAAAAGATGGAAACGAGTACAGTATTTGGCGAATGTATTTTGGACTAGGTGGAGAAAGGAATATCTGTTAAACCTGCAACAGAGAAGCAAATGGAATAAAAACAGAAGAAATGCAAAAATAAATGACATTGTGTTATTACAAGAAGACTGTCTTCCAAGAAATCAATGGAAACTCGCCAAAGTCGTGGAAGTCACTCCAGGAGCTGACGGCAGAGTCAGAAAAGTTAAGCTTCTCATTGGTGACTCTACTAGAGACAATAAGGGGAAGCACACAACTAAGACGATTTTAGAGAGACCCATACATAAGACTATACTTTTACTTGAAGCAGAGTAAAGACTCGACATAATGTTTATTGGTTAACCTTCGCTAAGTTCATTGTTGGGTCATATTCCTTTAGGATCACACATGCTGTTGCGATAGTGTGATGGTGGGAGTGTAACAGTTGGTGAAATGTTAGTATTTGACCACTAGCTGGAGCTCTTGTAATGATAATGTAAATTAACGCATTTTATTTTGTATGTTTTATTTTTATGTTGAGCATGTTAACATTTTCCTATTTGCATACCGGATTGGTGTAAAGTTAATTTAATACATGGAAAATAACCGGTTAATTTTGTAAGTATAAGGTAAGGGCAGAGGTCACTTCCTGTTTTAGTAAGGTCAGAGAAGCTGCTTATGGTGACGGTCTAGCCGTGTAAAAGTCAAGCTAAGGAAGAAGAAATAAGTCCTAAGTTCCAATTACACCGGTTTGTCTACTTGCAGGCCAAAGTGGTATGTTTGTTTATATTTTGTGAATTTTATATTGTAATATGTTTTAATGCTGAAATATAATTTTCTTGTACATTTGTATTCACCAGTTCTACGGTGTACCTATGTACGTTAAAAGAAGCACAGTAAACATCAGTAAAGAAGAACTCTCGTGTCTCTCGTGTATGTGTACAAGCCGGCATAAAAGTAAAAACCACCATCACTTCATGCGAATACCCCTTTGGCGCCAGCTGCGGTCTTAATGCTGGAGCTGAACAAAAACACCCTGATACGGACTTTTTTTAGACTGTTCTTCCCATTCTATGCAAGGCCACCTGGGTTGGCTGGAAGACTGTTTACTTGGCCTGTCGGGGCGAAGGACAATGTCTCAGCTGAACTCTGGACATACACACACACACACACAGACATATACCCACATGCAGATGTACACTCATCCCCTCTCCCCCTCCAAACGCCTTCAACGCTTATTCCCTTCCGATGCTGACGGTGGATCAAGGAGACCAGTGCATAGGCTGCCTGCCCGGATGTACTGTCTACACTGGCTGTCTCTCACCCTTTACCTTCCCCTGTTGCTTGTCATGTGTTTCTTGGTGTATTAAGAGTTTTTTCATGTGCTATGTGCAGAGGTGTTTTTTTCTGTTCTCGAACTGATCTCCCTGTTGGAGCTCAGTCTGGTTATTTTTAGTTATTTTTTTCTCCTTATCTTTCCTCATGTTGTGCATTTTCCATGTTATACCGCTCTGACCTGTCTTCCCCATGTGATGTTTGTGTGTAATGTATGTATGGTCGGCAGCTGGCAGCCTTAACCCAATTTCCCTTGGGATGAATAAAGTATTATAAATCAATCAATCAATCAACACCCGGTTACGCCAATCGGAGGTCACTAAAATCAATATTGAATCAGTGTGTAATTTTGCCAAAACAATGTTGGACTCTGTAGTTTTCTCTGGTCCCCTCCCCCAATCAGACCAAGGCTGTATCCCAATTCAGGGTCTGCAGCCTTAAAGTACGCAGCCTTAATGGTCCTCAAGGGCCGCGTACTCAAAGACAGCTAAGGTCGGAAGTGCGAGGCTTGTAGGCTTGTGAAATGGGATGTCTAGCCTCCGTCGCGCTGCCCAGGTTGCCTAGCAACCATGATACTAACAGCTGGAAACGTTTCATACAGCTTTGTTTGACAGAAATGAAGGAGAACATATTTTGTTATTTGTTTCTACATGAACACTGTGTGATTTAATTGGGCTTCATTTCTGTACTTAACAGTCATTTTAACCATATCGAGGCAGGCGTTGCCGATTTGCAACAGTTAAAAACTAACAACCTGATTACCCCACATACATATTTTATGGGTTTTTTAATACTCAGAACAAGTACCACTGCAGGACTTGGTTGTGCATTAGCAACAAAAACTTAATTTGAGCCTGAGAGGGTTAAGATTAGCTAGTAAATAACAATTAGCTAATGTTGTTCATGAGACTAAGGTCATCTCACTTTGGTAATGTAAATATAAAATGGCCAATATTATAGTTATTATATTAATCATTATTAGTGATTATAGCAGTGAGTTTGAACTCTGTGAGAAATACTGAGCTTCAGTAAAGATTCAAGTTGCAGTTATTTATATTTCCTATCACCTTAAACCTTCACTCAAAGACAAGTATCTTTGACAGTATATATATATAGATGTATTATATATAAGAGACAAATATTGTTTGTTTAATATGTTAGCATTATCACATTTGGCTCAATGCTTACATTATGTGTAAAAATGTACGAGCTGTGATAACTGTTTCTGATAGAATGAAGAGTAGCCTGATATATTAAATATTCCTTTATTGGGTGAGAAAATCAGACCATGTCATAACTGCTCTAAGTCATACAGAATAGTCATCAGAGCCATAAACAGGCTGACTTCTGCTAAATGGGTCTAACTGGGCAGAAAGTCTACAAACACATAACATCCTTATAGAATAAAAAAACATAACCCTACAACATGTGTCATCAATTTGATTGATGGCCCTAGCCTTGACCTTTTGACCTTACCGGAAGTACTCCCGAAGTGTCTAATCGATTCCATATGTGTGACTAATTGCATCCGGTGGGAAAAAAAGAGGGGCGGTTCCTGGGGGAGGAAAAGTTCAGGGGGGTGACGCAGCAGATTTCTGATGAGTCAGCGGAGATCGGAGCACATGCTGTATAGAGACAGAATGATCGAGACAGTTTTTCACAGACAAACTCATAGTTTGAATTCTGTTTAAATGTTTCAGTATTATGACAATGATCTTGATAACGTTTTTCTCGGTAAAGAGCTAATTCTTTCTTCAATAGCGGATGTATTTTGCTTTCTTATGTTAATCTTATTACAGGCGCAAAAAAATAAAAACCTTTAAGATTATCTGACTAGTAACGGATTGCATTTATATTTATAGAGCCGGGTGGAGGCATGCTACACCAACGCTTGTAATGGAAAGAAGGACTTTCTATTGCTTGTAGAGAGCCATTTCTTTTTATAATAGCGGATGTATTTTACTTTCTTATATTAACCTACAGGCCACCCACTCGTCTCCTCGTATGTGTAAAAAAATATCCCTTAGTGAAAAAAGCGCAGCTCACATATTCAGAACTCTATCCCAAATAATTTTATTAAAACACCTCGATGAGGTATTTTGGTTTTGTGCAGCCACTCATACCAAAGTAAAGAGTGTTTCTTCATTTTTATAGCTACTTTTACAACGGGTTTTCCCGTTAAGAGAAAATAGACAGAAACCCTAAAAGAAGATGGCCTTGTTTTACACATCAAGAAGGAGTCAGATGACCGTTGGTTCATCCCGGTCAATGCTTCCTTCGTCGGGTACCATAAACTTTTGAGAAAAAAACCCAGAGAATTTATTATCTTGTAAGAGTGAGAGAGAGAGAGAGAGAGAGAGAGAGAGAGAGAGCCAATCGATCAAACTTTTCTACAAATCGTTATACCACTCCGGGTCAGGAGGGGCGATATAGCACGCACCGGTCAGATGACTACGCCGGATGGAAGCATAACTGGAAGCGTCCCAGGGACTTTCCCTTTGACCTTCATCCTGCTCCATGATCAGCTGTTAAATGTTTCCTCAATGTTGCTGTAATGTAACAACAAAGTTAGGTTTTTTTTAAGAACAGACAGGGGCACAATCCCAAAACATTCCTCAAACATTCCCACAGTCATCGGATTAGCATCTGTGAGACAAATAAGCTTCAGAGACTGACTTGTTTTAAGAACCGACCTTTGACACTTGGATGTTGGCTTAATTTTTACCCAAAGAGTATCACGGTTCTGGGTCAGTTTGACACAGTATTTTGAGTTTTCATGTCTTGGTTTTATTTTGTATTTTTGGTTATCTTCTTGGTCTAGATTAGGGGTGGGCAATCTCAGTCCACGAGGGCCGGTGTCCCTGCAGAATACCTCGGGACTTTCACCATAAAATGAAATAAAACAGTAATTCTAGGAGGTGTTGGGTTTAGGGAAGTTACGCAAATTTGCGCAGGTTTAGTAAATCTAGTGTTAATCAAGAAACTGCTGCTGTGCTACATCCATAAATAATGAATAAATTAGGAGCTAAAGCTAAAAGGACAGTTTATTTGTACCATCTTCATGTGAACACATTCAAGAACATCACAGATGAAAGAAACATTAAAAACTTCCACACTACATAAAGGAAGAAAAATAGTTTTTCTTTCAGGTAGTTTCAGAAAAAAAAAAAAAAACATCAAACAGCTCCAAGACTCTCTTTGAAAGAACTAAAAACCTTTATTCTCATGGTCCAATCATGTGTGAACTGCCTGATGAAGCCTTGTGTGCTAAAACATGTCAGAGTTTTAAAGGTTAAACATGAGTTTCCACAACATTTCGCTGGAGAACAATGAACTATTTGACTGAGTTTCAATTATTTACAGACGAGCAAAACCAGGACAGAGAAAAAAAGGACAAAACTGACTCAGTAAAACGACAGAAAATAAGATCCCATGTAAATCTGTATTATGAAGAAGTTCAGCCCAGCAACCAGTTCAGTTCAACACAAGTTTAAATGATTCTATCTGAACTCTGTGGAGCCTGATCTCAAGCTTTTTGAGTCTGACACTGAAACCAGAGGATCTTTCTGTCTCTTCAGATTTACTGTGATCCAGTGATGGGAGTGATTTCAGCCCTGAGTGATCACGCTGATGTTTGCACAGAGCAGACAATGAGGTGAATGTTTGGGCACATTGGTAACAGTGAAACAGTTTATTAGTAACGTGGGATCGTTTGTGTTCAGAGTATGATCTGAGATTCCTGAAGCTCTTGTCACACTGGTCACAGCTGTAGTTTCCTTCCATGTGTGCACGTTCATGAATGTTACAACTACTTGATTGTGAGAAGCTTTTGTCACAGTGTCTGCACTTGTATGGTTTCTCTCCTGTGTGGACTCGTTTGTGTGTTTTAAGCTGACTTGCAGTGGTGAAGGATGACCCACACTGATCACAGAGGTGCTTTTTAACCCCACTGTGAATCAGTTCATGTTGTTTTAAGTCACTTGATGTGGTGAAGCTTCTCCCACATTCTTTGCAGTATTTCAGTTTGTCTCCAGTGTGTTTACGTTGATATATTTTTAGGGCGGCTTGCCAACTGAAAGTTTTTCCACAAAGGTCACAACGAAAGTCTTTCCCACCACCACAGTGATGACAGGGTTGAGAACTGGATCCATCTGTGTCGCTCTGCTTCTAAACAAAGACAGTGTAAGTCAGTCCTTCAACATTTTATCCTGAACGTCGCCTGAAATAAAGAATCTCTGCAGGCGTCCAATTACATTTGACTGTTTCAGTTAACACACTCAGTTTACTGGGCTGCAATAACTACAATACTACCACCATAATACTACAGTAATACTAAAATCATAACTGACATGAAAATCTGAATAATCACTCAGAGCTACGTTCTGAGTGATTAATATAATATCTATAATATTGGCCATATTATATTTACATTACCATAGTGAGATGACTTTAGTATCATGATCATGGTATGACAGTGTGAACGAAATCCGATATTTTCAAATCCGATCTGGGTCACTTTCGTATGTGATAATGAATCTGATACATATCCGATGTTTTAGAAAGCGACTGCTGTTTGAACGGTCAAGTCACATTAAATCCGTCTTTTACGTCACTGACACAAGACAGACGCCAATTATCAGCGCTGGAGAAGCGCCCGAGACGACATCGCGAACACTAGTGAAACTGTTGGGAAGACCACGTTGGAGAATCGTGAACATTTTATTTGTACTGTATAATCTGCAGATTCTGACAGAAATCTGCAACTATCCTTTGAAGCACCGCTCCTCTAAAACAGCAGTAAGGAGCATTATTAGGTTATTTACATTATTATGTAAATAACAAAATAACTTAAAGCAAAAATTGGGAAACGTAAAGTCCGAAGTCTTTATATTGAGGGCCAACAGTCAAACAATATTGTTTGCTCTGGGTCTAAACAGAGCGAGTTGTATGTGACGTCTTCTTTTGCGCATGCAGGATGCTTTGAGCGTTCACACTAGAGCGCGTTTGCTGTCACATTTTATTTGTAGTGTGAACAAGCAGACAAAAAAAAATCGGATTTGATCGAAAAATCGGAATTGAGCATTAAGACCTGGAGCGTGAACGTAGCCTAAGAGCTGCTTTTCCATGCAGTAGAATTGCTAACATGCTAACACAGTTTAATGAGCAGAGTTGTTCCAAACAGTCAGGCTAAAATGACAAGATAACAATATAAATACATACCTCACAGTAAATGCACTTGTAGAGTCTCTTTCTGGTGTGGATCTGTTGATGTCCTCTCAGGTAATGTGGAGATTTAAAAGTCTTCTCACACAGGTCACATTTATAAGGTTGTCCCTCAGTGTGGGTAAACATGTGTTGTTGTAACTGTGCGTCTGTAGCAAAGTATTTGCCACACTGTTCACAGCAGTACAAATCATGTCTGGTGTGAATGCGTAGGTGTGTATTTCGGGTTCCTCTGCGGCTGAAAGTTTTTCCACAAATGTCACAGCTGTATGCCTTAATTCCAGAATGGGTAACTAGATGATTCTGTAAGTAGTTACTACGAGTAAACGCTCTGCCACACTGATCACAGCTGTACGCTTTAACTCCACTGTGGATGAGTTGGTGCTCTTTTAGGGAATCCTTCCTGGAAAAAGACTTTCCACACAAGTCACAGCTGAACGGTCTCTCTCCAGTGTGGATGACCTGATGCTGTTCTAGTGAATTCTTCCTAGTAAAATCCTTCCCACACTCATCACAGCTGTATGCCTTAATTCCAGAGTGGGTAACTAGATGACTCTGTAAGTGGCTACTGTGAGTAAAAGCTCTGCCACACTGATCACAGCTGTACGCTTTAACTCCACTGTGGATGAGTTGGTGTTGTTTTAGGTAACCCTTCAAGGAAAAAGACTTTCCACACAAGTCACAGCTGAACGGTCTCTCTCCAGTGTGGATGACCTGATGCTGTTCTAGTGAATTCTTCCTAGTAAAATCCTTCCCACACTCGTCACAGCTGTATGCCTTAATTCCAGAGTGGGTAACTAGATGCTTCTGTAAGCTGCTACTGTGAGTAAAAGCTCTGCCACACTGATCACAGCTGTACGCTTTAACTCCACTGTGGATGAGTTGGTGTGATTTTAGGGAACGCTTCCAGGAAAAAGACTTTCCACACAAGTCACAGCTGAACGGTCTCTCTCCAGTGTGGATGACCTGATGCCGTTTTAGTTCAGCCTTCACAGTAAAATCCTTCCCACACTCGTCACAGGTGTGTTTTTTCTCTCTCTTTCTTCTGTGTGGTTTGTCGGCCTCCTGAGAGCGCTGACTTCTCGCTCCATGTTGCTCCTGCAGTGACAGAGATACAAACAGAGGCAGTGAGTGAAATGCAGTCGTGGAACAAACTGAACCTTCAAACTCCCTCCATTAACACTAGTTTTAAACCTGAAGGTGGAGTGTGGCACCAAACACCTTAAAGGTCTCTTATCCCCACCTGCTGGTAGTTCTAACACATTACATCCAACCTATAAACAAATAAACAAACATAGGATTTCTTATCAGTAAATGATTATATATAAATCTACAAAAATTATAGAAATATGTAATAGGAAACAACAAAATAATGTAAATTATAAAATAATATAAAAGTGTGTGTGTGTGTGTGTGTGTGTGTGTGTGTACACAATCAGGAGGAATGGGCATGATTTTAGTGTTTAAACAGTCATGAATTATTTTTGTTTATTTCTTTATTCAAAAGGAAAAGTTTCACAATTGTTAAAATATGAGCAATCAATAATAATAGTACAATAATAATATCAATAACATTGAGGCACATTACATAAATTTCAAAAACAAATATTCTCTTACAATAACAAACAAAACAACTAAAAACTCTATAAATCGACTTTTTAAGTGTTCATTGAAGTTTTAAATAGGTGCCAACTCTCTAATTTTCTAAGGCAATTTATTCCACTTAAAAGTTGCTCTAAATGTAACAGTTTTACAAAAAGTTACTTTTAACTTGAGCATTTACTAAATTGCAGTTTGTTGAAAACTGTGTAATATGATTATGTATTTCATCTGGATACTGCAGCTGAGCAGAAAAAAATGTGGTGTGTTTAACAGAATTGTTTTCTTTATAACTACAAGTAAGCCATAGAATATTTTAGCCTGTACAGGAAGCCAAGAAAGTTGATTATGCATTTTATCAATATTAGTATAGTATGAACATCTTAACACTAATCTGGACGTCTTACTCTGGACTAACTAAAGTCTGTTAAGATCTGTCTTATTAGCTGCTGACCAAATGATTGAACAATACTCCAGATGAGACATTACTAGTGCATTAATGACATCTTTCATAATTGAAGAAGTGATACAGAAAGAGCATTTCATAGCCATAGCTATGCCTTGTCCCATTTTCTTAAAAACAGTTGTCGATGTGCTGAGACCATGAAAGGTGGTGAGTTATGGTAACGCCGAGTAGTTTAACCTGGGTGACGTGTTCTAACACTGGCTATGGAAAGACTCAGTTGCCGGCTGTTGACTAATCTGCTTCTAATTAAGTTAGATTTGGATTTCGATACATTTAAAATCATGTTATTTTTTTACCAGGGTTCGTGACGCTTTTTTCAGGGTCAAATTCAAGCACCTTTTAAGCACTTTCAAGGTCCCTTTTAAGATTTTCCAGCAACCCCCGCCAAAAAAAAAAAAAAAAAAAATGCATGTTTCAATTTGCATCACCTCAGTAAGACTATATGAAAAGACTCCTTTGCTCCCCTTTTGTTAGGACATTTTGTTTTGTTAGGACCACACAAAAATACTGCAAAAGGAAACGGTCACCTTATATACATAGTGTATAAACTCAAAATGCACATTTCACTTAAAAATGTGGAGTTTGCATGTTCTCCCGTGTTTGCATGGGTTCCTCCGGTACTCCGGCTTCCTCCCACCGTCCAAAGACATGAAGCTTGTGGGGATAGGTTAATTGGAAAATCCAAATTGCCACTAAGTGTGAATGTGCGAGTGAATGTGAGTGTGAATGGTTGTCTGTCCCTGTGTGTTAGCCCTGCGACAGACTGGCGACCTGTTCAGGGTGTACCCGCCTCTCGCCCTATGAAAGCTGGGATAGGCTCCAGCGCCCCCAGCCACCCTGAAAAGGATAAGTGGCAGTGAATGGATGGATGGATGGATGGAAATGTGAATATATCAATTTGTTAGAGATATTCTTCTCCTGTTGAAAAAATAAAAAAAAAGAAATAAGTCTTCTCATCAGATATTGATGCTTCTTTCCTGTGTGACAAAAAATAGGAGACAGATGTTTGTTTGTTTTTAAGTTATTTCCCAATAAAACTGTTTTGTTGTTAACTACATTGTTGTCTGTATTATTGCCAAGTCCTAAATGATCACCTTTAAAGTGTTTGTGCTAATAACATCAAGTCAGACAGGCATGGAGAACAGCACTGACTGTTTAAGTAGTTTACTATTATTTCACCCAAAGGCACAAAATTAATACTCAAAAAAGCTGCAGCAATACACACAAATATAAACAGTACTTGGTGACAACTTTGCTTTTAGCCGCTAACCCTCTGTAGTCCAGGATATAATTGGCGTTTTTGACTACTTTTGATTTGGCCTCTATATTTCGCCTTTAAAAACTGTTTATCTTGCCAATCTGTTATTTACTCATTTTTGACATAATGTGTCAGCACAATTTATCTAAATTCAGACAAAATTTAAAATACTAGTAGAAAGTGATATTTTTCACTGTAAAAACCACAAGCATGTTTAAGGAATCATTTTCATAACTTGAAATGCAAATAGAAATTGTACAGTTTTAAAAAAAAATATGAACAAGTTTTGCAAATAACAAAGTTATATGGTACTATTTACCTAAAAATGCAGCCAAGGCTCAGACGTTTTTTTTTTATCTAACCATTCAAAACTATTTACAGAGCAATCAGGTGTTCTGCATCAAATAAGAAGGCATACAAATTATTTATACAACTCCAAAAAATAGTTTGTGTCCACTACAACAGATGAGAACAGCACAGGGATCAATCCTGCAGGTCTGACAGCAGGTGTGTCACTCAGCGTTTACACTGCAATCTGCCTTTGGTGGCTTTTTTTTGCAGCAACTGTGACGTTCACTAGTAAGGCAAGGCAAGGCAATTTTATTTGTATAGCACACTTTCAGCACAAGGCAATTCAAGGTGCTTTACATGATTAAAAGAGAACACAAAACATAAAACACTATAAGAGTAAAATACAATAAACATTTACAAGAAAGCATTTACAATAAAACAATAATCAAGACAATAATTTATATGAAGTTATTAAAACAAACAAGTAGAGAGCCATAATAGGATCAGTTACTCATAAGCAAGTCTAAATAAGTAAGTTTTAATTTTAGACTTAAAAGAGTTCAACGTTTCTGCAGCTTTGTATTCTCCCGGTATTGTATTCCAGATATGAGGAGCGTAGGAACTAAAAGCTGCTTCTCCATGTTTAGTTCTGGTTCTAGGGACAGTCAGTAAACAAGAGCTGGAGGACCTAAGTGATCTAGAGGGTTTGTACCATGATAGCAGATCCATAATGTACTCTGGTGCTAACCCATTCAAGGATTTATAAACTAATAAAAGCACTTTAAAGTCTATTCTCTGAGCTACAGGTAGCCAGTGTAATGACTTTAGAACTGGGGTAATGTGCTCTATTTTCTTAGTTCTAGTAAGAACACGAGCAGCAGCGTTCTGGATCAGCTGCAGTTGTCTGATTGATTTTTTGGTAAACCTGTCATGATACTGTTACAGTAATCAAGGCGGCTAGAGATAAATGCATGGATGAGTTTCTCTAGGTCTCCTTGTGTCATCAGTCCTTTAATCCTGGAAATGTTCCTCAGGTGGTAGAATGCTGACTTTGTTATAGCTTTTATGTGGCCCTGGAGGTTCAGGTCTGAGTCCATTATTACACCTAAATTTCTGGCCTGGTCGGTAGTTTCTAGTTGGACCAGTTTGAGCTGATTACTGATATTTAATCGATCTTTTTTGGGTCCAAAGATAAGTACTTCAGTTTTGTTATTGTTTAGTTGAAGGAAATTATGAGACATCCAGTTGTTAATTTGCTCAAAGCATTTATTAAGGGTTTGGATAGGTTCAACATCACCTGGTGACATAGAAATATAAAGTTGAGTATTGTCTGCATAATTGTGGTAGTTAATATTATAGGTGGTTATAATCTGGCTTAACGGGAGCATGTAAATGCTAAATAAGAGGGGCCCTAGGATGGAACCCTGGGGGACCCCGCATGTGATTTCTATATTTTGTGATGAAAATTGGCTAATTGACACATAGAAGTTCCTGTTCTTAAGGTAGGACTTAAACCAGTTGAGTGCTGTACCAGAGAGTCCGGCCCAGCTCTCTAGATGTTCCAGTAATATATCATGATCAACGGTGTCGAATGCCGCACTAAGGTCCAGTAGTACCAATACTGTGGATTTCCCACGGTCAGTATTTATACGGATGTCATTAAACACTTTGACAAGGGCTGTCTCGGTGCTGTGGTGCTTACGAAAACCAGACTGATAAATATCAAAATGGTTGTTCTTTGTGAGGAAGCTGTTTAACTGCTGGAAAACAGCTTTTTCAATAACTTTACCGATAAATGGAAGATTAGAGATTGGTCTGTAGTTTTGCATTAATGTACTGTCTAGATTCTTTTTCTTTAATATTGGCTTGATAACTGCTGTTTTTAAGGCTTTGGGAAAGACACCTGATAGGATGGATGCGTTAACTATTTGGATCAGATCCTCCTGATCGCTGGGAGGACCTTTTTAAGAAAACCTGTCGGTAATATATCCAAGCAGCAGGTGGCAGAGCTGAGATTCTTAATAATTTTATCGAGGCTTGATTGATTTATTGTTTGAAAGTGAGTCATTTTCTCTGCATAAATGCTAATTGGGCTTAACGTCGGGATTGGAGTTGAAACTAATGTGCCGATTGACCTTCTGATTTCCAATATCTTTTAGTAAAGAAGTTGGCAAATTCATTGCAGGCCCTGATGGAGCTTAGTTCAGGTGCTATTGCCACTGGGGGAGAAGTTAATCTCTCCACTGTAGCAAATAATGTCCTAGCATTATTGTTGTTTCTGTGAATAATCTCAGAGAAAAATGACTCCCTTGCACCCTTCAGGGCTAGTTGATACTTATTCAGCCTCTCTTTATATATCTCGCAGTGAACCTGGAGTCGAGTTTTCCGCCATTTTCTCTCAGCACGCCGCACTCTCTTTTTGCATTACATACCAGTGGATCACTTCTCCACGGAGATTTCTTTTACTAGAGACAGTTTTAACCTTGAGTGGTGCAATCTTATCCATCATGTCTAAGATTTTGGATAGAAAATCATCTGTCAGTTTGTTTACTGAATGTGTGTTGGTGGATGTTGGTGATTTAAATAAGGTAGAAGTGTACATCAGATTAAAATATTCAGCTGAGTTTTCTTTAAGAAAGCGTTTTTTAACAGTGAACTTACTTTGATTAGGCAAATTGGCTAAGATATTGCTATCAAATGAAATGCAGAAATGATCAGATAATGCAACATCAGTAACAGCAATGTTAGAGATATTTAAATCTTTGCTAATAAGTAAATCCAGAGTGTGTCCTCGATTATGTTGGCTCACTAATGTGCTGGATTAGATCAAAGCTGTGGAGGACATCATTTAATGCTTTTGTTCCGCTATCTTGAAGCTTGTCAGTATGAATGTTAAAATCTCCCACAATTGCTATCTGGTCATAGTCTAAACATATTGCAGAGCAAAGGTCATTGAAATCATTAAAAAAGTTTGTATTGGATTTTGATTTTGGTGGTCTATATATGTTTAGAAATAAGACTTTGTTTGGTTCATTTATTTCAGTAGCTAAATATTCAAAGGTGCTGAATTCACCTAGAGATACCTTTTTAAAGTTTAGTGATTGGTGAAAGATTACAGCAAGACCACCACCTCTTTTGTTTTTTCTGATCTCACTAACGAAGTGATAATCAGCTGGGCAAGTCTCTATTAATACAGCTTGTTCTGAATTTCCATCTAGCCAAGTTTCTGAAAGAAAGAGAACATGTATATCATGTGTAATGATGTAATCATTGATTAGGAGAGACTTCCCGGATAGAGATCTAATATTTAGTGCAGCAGCTTTAATATTCCTTTCAGTGATTGAGAGATTATTTTTGCACAGTATTATGTTCAAATTCTGTACTGTTCGATTATAAGTACTTTTAGTGTGTAAGGATCTGTTGCTTATAATAACTGGTATTTTGCTTTCAGTATATGAATGAGAGTGACCGGACACATTTTGGTGGGAATGATGCAGTCTGGTAACGGCGTCCGGTCGGTATCAGATATCAGGTTCGGTTAGTTGGATCGGAGAGCCATATTGTTTATAATTAGTAGGTGGGCGTGGTCCCACTTTTGGTGTCAGACGAATTCCTCTGTTTATTTGGGTTTGAAGGGAATCGGGAAACGACTTAAATGGTGAAATGATCACTGATGAGGATGATGATGAAGGTGTACGGGCATCAGCTGGTGAGTTTCTGCACGGAGTTGAACCTTCATATTTAGCTGGAGTCTCTGTAATCTCTGCTGGAAGTGAGGTTGTTGGGAGCTGGCATGGTAACTCAGCTGTTTGAGCTATGTCCACTGATGTGTTTCTGCACAGCGTTGCTGAAACTCTGTTTTTCTTTCGAAAGTTGTCGGGTGCCGTTGTTTTTGGGTCGGCTGATACGTCTCTGGCAGGCTTATCACTGAAAGGTGCAAGTACGTCGTGGTCTCTGTGTGATACAGCTGGTTGGCGTCCGCTTTGTGTCTCGGCTGATACTGATGTCTTTATCTCGATTTGAGAACAGGGTGGTGAGTTCACATGAGACAACAAGTTCAGAAGATAAAGCCTCTGACCTTTCTTATTGATGTTACGTTCATTTCTTGTAAACAAGTGCTTCCTTCCACAAAAAATCTTAAAATTATTTAGATATCGAATTGACCTTTCAGCACAGACAGTCTTAGCAAACCTGCTGAACGATTTCATTCTGCTATATTCTTCATCGTAGGGCGTTGCTGGAATCAGTCTAGATACGTGGAGTTGTACCTTGTGGTTGTCAAAGTTCTGAAGTAAATCCAAAAAGTCTTTCTTTAAAATTTCGGATTTTTTCAAAACGATGTCAGCAGTTCCAACATGGACGACAACATTTTCTAGCTCTGGGTTATTCTCAATAATTGATGGAATCCTCTCAGAAATTTCTTTTACTGTCATTTGTGGACAATTAAAGACACTAGTGTTGATGCATAGCTGTTCAATTCCTTTGATTGATCCGTCATGAATAATAGCAAGTGCTCTCCCTCGCTTGCTGTTCTCTGTTCTCTTTGCCCATTTCGTGCGGCTTGTTTTATCTTTATTTACATTCCGGTGACCTCGCTCTGCAGCTGACAGTCTTTGCAGGCTGGACGGTGATGAGCTAAGAGGCGCAAATCTATTTTTAGGGAATAATCGAAGTTGTTTCTTGTTGGGGTGTCTTTCGATGTTCCTTTGTCTCTTTTGGAGTCTCCCGTTTAAGTGGGGGCCAGAGGTCTGATGAATGGGGAGTTCCTCCCGACAAACGCCCTCCGCTTGGAGGGGTCCCACTCTGTGCTGATGGTATTGATCCGCCCGGTGGTTGCTTGCCGTAGGCCACCGGCAGATTTTTATTACTTTTGGCGTTCTCCTCAAGGCGTCGGATTTTCATTTCCATGTCGTGGATTCTTTGTAATAGTTCCTGAAAAGCCTCATCCGAGCAGAGGGCCATCCTCTGAACCTTGATTCCGTACGCGGCCTCCTCGCTGTCTCCCGTGCGCACCCACGAACGCCACAGCTAGTCGTCAGCAGCGCCAGCAGCAGGGTCGGCTCCGCGGTCGAAAACGGAGACCGCAGGCAGCTGGACCGACCAGATCCAGGAGCCGTCCCGGTCCCGGCAGGCGAAAGGACGGAGGGTCCTGGTACACGGAACCGGAGCGGCTAAACGGCGGCTAAACGACGGTGGCAAGATTGTTACCTTTTGTTGTTACCAAAAGGTAGAACTGACACACAAAACAAAACGACTACACTACACACTAACTACACAAGACAACACACTAACTTGAGACTCCAAACAGGAGAAACGTCACAAATCTCTCACGCATCAAAACTCTCTCTCTTTTTCGCTCACTTACTCTCTCTCTTCCCAACAACCAAATACCACATGTTGCCGTATCATTTTTTGATTGGTCGACACTGTTTAACAGTGCAAATGCAAATTGCTTGCTGAGAGTTTAACCAAAAGGCATTTCCAGTGGAAATTGGCCAACATTTGCTCTGAGGAATTTGCATTTGCACTGTTAATATTTTTATATAACTTTAATACACATAAAAACAGCTTCTTTAGGTGAAAATACATTGGATTTTTTTTTTTTTTTTTGCACTAATAAAGTTGTGTAGTTGTAAAGTATTTTGTCTAGTGTCAATTATATCGTCAGCTATATCGTTATCGCAAATTTTCAAATGTATATCGTGATAAATATTTTTGGTCATATCGCCCTGCTCTGTCTGTCACCTTCTGTGTTGAGTTCATTGTTTTCTCTGTAGTGGCTGAGCTGAGTCCGAGTAGCTGAAAATGTTCCTCTGCTGCTCCGTCAGACTCTTCTCCTCCTGCTGATCAGCTGGGACACAAAGCAGATCTTTGTTAGGCTCCACACTGCACTGAAGAGTCTCATATGTTCATCTGACAACAAAAAACAACAAATTTTTGCTTCCCGAGGTGGGCAAACAGACACAAAAGGTTTGAGCACCGATACCAAATTTAGCAGTATGGCAGACCAGTAGCAGGAGAGACTGAGGCCTGTTATTAGAATCTAAGGCCCAGTGGGCCGACACAACGATTTGTACCGATAAGACAACAACAGCTGTGTTTTATTCTGGAATACATTTCTTTTACATTTTCTTGAAATGTTTTTCATTGTAGCACTTTTACCTCCAACTAGGGTGCAACGATACACAAAATTCACAGTGCAGTTCGGTTCGATACTTTGGTGTCACAGTTCAATATTTTTATAGAGACAAAAATGTTCATTCCTTTTTAATTTGTCATTTATTAAAAACTCAAAAGTACAGTTTTTAAATTTAATGTTGCTGAAACAACAAAAAATAAATAAATCTATCTGATAGAGAAATCACTCATCTTTGGAAAAGAGAGTTTATTACAGAGAAATGGCTCTTTCCAAAATAAAAGCTATACTATATGCTTCTTCTGGGCTATATTCTCAGCAGCATATTAAACATATCACGTCCCCATAAGGAGAATCATGTGCTAACGGCTGTCTAAATGACTCGGTAAAGTTTGTGGCATGCGTGTTTGTTGTTTTTGTCTGCTTCCACTTGTCTTTGCACTAGGATGATGTCGGCGTAAATGCGCAGTCATATTCGTTGTGTTCCCACTAGTGCTGTCAGCGTTAATCTCGTTAAAATGACATTAATGCCATAATGCCGCAAATCTCCGTTAACGAGTTACCGCGGA
This sequence comes from Oreochromis aureus, assembly GCF_013358895.1. NCBI lineage: Eukaryota > Metazoa > Chordata > Actinopteri > Cichliformes > Cichlidae > Oreochromis > Oreochromis aureus. The sequence continues at coordinate 29,298,648 of NC_052950.1, read as the reverse complement.
TCGCCCCGTGCGTGGGGCTGGACGGTGTCAAAACGTTAACAAGCTAACTGCACTAACGCACTAGTTCCCACCAATTGTGCGTGGCACATCCGACATACTGTTTTACTTTTGTCCATGACGCGCTTACCATCAGGGTCATGCTTCACATGAAAATCAAGACAGTTCCAAACGCCAGATCTGAATGAGGGTGGGGAGGTTAAATTTCGGTAGCGTTGAGGCAGTTGCCGTGTTGCAACGAGCTTAGCTTCTGTCTTGCTAGCTTGCGCTGCGCTCAGTGGATCTGCACTCGACAGTGCAGCCTAGGCGGAGTAGTTGAACGCAGATCCACTGAGCGCTCAACACAGACAGCATTGTCGGAACAAAAGTTGATAAAACATTACATAAAATTTTATATTGTTCGATACATATGCATTCCGAAACGAAAGCACTGTATCGAACGGTTCAATATCGATACGAGTATTGTTGCACCCCTACCGCCAACATGCTGTTTTTTTTGTTTTTTTAAAAACACACACTTCCTTCACCTCTTCTACATTCCTATGTTTCTCCCAGAGCAGATCTGAGAGGCAGTCCCTCAGTCATACACATATACTTTTAATCTCACCCTTAAGGGGTGGTCCCCAGGAGGTTCACAGCATGGTTTAGCACAGTGGTTCTCAAACTGTGGTACACATACCACTAGTGGTACTTAGTCTCTCTCTGGTGGTACACGGAAAATCTCAATTTTTTTTTTAAAGACTAAACAATATGTAATTGTGGAGGTATGCAAAGACGACACAAGCGTTCCCCGGGCTCTTCTGGGAGAGAGGGTGGACCAGAAAACGTCTCCCGAGCATGAGTCCTCTATAAAGAGCAGCCTTTCCTTATTGCCAGTGGTCACGGCCGCTTCTGCAAGTGAGTAGTAATCCTTTGCAGTCAGCAACAGTGAATTGGCAAAGCCAGCTGTAGGAGGAAGACTTGAGTGAAGAGGAATCCGCCATCATCCGTCCCTAGCAAGGACGATGTGCTCTACATGACCTCAAGAGCAATACCATCATCCAGGCCCAAGAGAGAGAGGAGTTTCGTCCGAGGGAGTAGCGCCGTGACGCGGACAAAATTGTTGGTACCCTTCAGTCAATGAAAGAAGAACTCACAATGGTTACAGAAATAACTTTAATCTGACAAAAGTAATAATAAATAAAATTCTATAAATCTTAACCAATGAAAGTCAGACATTGCTTTTCAACCATGCTTCAACTGCATTATTTAAATAATAAATGGATGAAACATCTCTGGACTGAAATGATGGTACCCCTAGAAAATGTGACCAAAGCGACATGTTAATCCAAGGTGTGTCCACTAATCAGCATCATAGGTGTCTACAATTTTGCAATCAGTCAGTGGGCCTATATATAAAACTCCAGGTGTTGTTTGGTGACATGGTGAGTACCACACTCAACATGGACCAGAGGAAGCAAAGGAAAGAGTTGTCTCAGGAGATCAGAAAGAAAATCATAGACAAGCATGTTAAAGTTAAAGGCTATAAGACCATCTCCAAGCAGCTAGATGTTCCTGTGACTACAGTTGCACATGTTAATCAGAAATTTCAGATCCATGGAACTGTAGCCAACCTCCCTGGATGTGGCCGCAGGAGGAAAATTGATGACAGATCAAAGAGACGGAAAATCCGAATGGTAACAAAAGAGCCCAGAAAGACTTCTAAAGAGATCCAAGCTGAAGTTCATGCTCAAGAAACAGTGTCAGATCGCACGATCCGTCGTTGTTTCAGCCAAAGTGGGCTACATGGCAGACGACCAAGGAGGACACCACTGTTAAAAACATATCACAAAAAATCCAGACTGGAAAATGCCAAACTACATGTTGACAAGCCACAAAGCTTCTGGGAGAATGTTGTGTGGACAGATGACACAAAAATTGAATTTTTTGCCAAGGCACATCAGCTCCATGTTCACAGATGGAAAAATGAAGCATATTAAGAAAAGTGTGAAACATAGGGGGAGGCTCGGTTATGTTCTGGGGCTGCTTTGCTGCATCTGGCACAGGGTGTCTTGAATCTGTGCACGGTACAATGAAATCTCAAGACTATCAACGGATTCTAGAGAAAAATGTGCCGGCCAGTGTCAGAAAGATAGGTCTCAGTTGCAGGTCATGGGTCTTACAACAGGAGAATGACCCAAAATACACAGCTAAAACCCAAAAATGGCTAAGAGGAAAACATTGGACTACGCCAACCCTCCCAATTTTTCTGGGAGAATCCAGAATTTCATTGCCCCTCCCGAAAATCTCCTGGAACCACCATTCTCCCAAATTTCTCCCGATTTTCCACCCAGACAACAAAATTGAAAAATCATATCAAAGAATTCATAGCGTGCCCCAGCTAATTCCAGTTTCCAACAATGGCGGTAGCAACTTAGTCTTAATATTACTCTTATTACTCTTTCTGGGTTGCAAAATAAACTATTGAAATATTTTCAGGTCAGAATGTAGCTGTGTAAACTTCAAATATCTGAGCCGGCGAGAACAGCGAACTCCTGGCTTCATCGTTTGCTACTCAGGTTAAACATGATATATAAGTCACTTAGACAACTTAAAAATATTATTGTTTGGATTTTTTCAGTGTTTTGTTTGTTCCTGAGTAAATCGGTTAGACTGAGATCAAAGTTATTAGATTAGATTAAATAAAACATTATTATTCCCTCGGGAGGGTTCCTCCGGGGTTTTCACACAGCTGAAAAGACATCAAACAGAAAACTGATTAAACAAAAGTGTGAGATGGTCAAGAATTTACGCCAGCATCCGGTTATATTTAAGATAGCAAGGAGCAGACGGCAGAGTTTCACTCCACTGAGAGAGCTTGTGACGTAATTCTGAAGGCTAGACCGTCCAACTTCACAATCGCTCACTTCCAGCCTACCTGACTTTCAAAGGACCCGGGCCACGTGTACAAACAAACAAACAAACAAACACACACACACACACACACACAGAGTGCCCTTTTGAATGTTGGCAAATATGTATATGTGGTGTCTATGAAGGTTCTCAGTCATCCAGGTCATCGTAATCTAAGGAGCTTGGAAAGAAAAGCGTCTGGACTTCTTTAAGTAGCTTGAAATACATTTAAATCTGGGACTCTCCACCATTTGACCCTTAGAACGGAAGAAGCTTCTCGGATGAGAGGTGAAACGTCTTCATGTGTATGTGGTGTTAAATAGGCCTACTGCGCTTTTATGTCGCTCGTAAGGGTGAAACTCATTGTGAAACATTTGAGAACCACTGCTACAGAACAATGGAGATTTCCGTTATATGGTAACACCTGCAACTCACGTGACGCCCAGAATTGTACAATACTGATGCTTGAGAGCGCGCCTGTGATGCAAGTATGTGTAGAGTGTTGAGCGCGTGATCAGTGGTGAGAAAAACAACTCACGAAACTTGACCTTTCTATACTCGTGGCTCACTTGCACTTCTAATCTATTCGTTTGCACACTTACACACACACAGCTGTGGTTTCCTGTTTTGCTACACTTTGGAGAGCCTCGCCTTTAACGGTCTTCTCTCACAGACAGCAACAGAAAACTTCATTCAGAAAACTTTGAAAAACTCGAGATTGACTGAACTCAGTTCAAAGTTACCTTGGCACTTACCTTTAGATGTGAGAGGTTGTGATGGTCCGCTTGAAGCTGACGCTCCGGTGCGTTTGTCAAAGATCAACACGCTGCTTCAGAAGCACTGTGTCGAGGCTTGATTCGTTTGGCCAGAGTCACATGATTAGTGACGTCTGAAGCTTCATTTAGAACGTACTTTTTTTTTTTTATTGAACTTTATTGAACACACAATGAGTATAGAACATACAAACAGATGAAGTTTAAGAAAGAACAGAACATGAACATACAAAACCAGGGGTAAAGAAAATTATCCTATGAGTACGCGTAAAAATCAACATATAAATATTGTTCTGAGAGGCTTTTTGTTGGTTGAGTCTGATATTGATTGTATGTACAATTCCATATCCTTATAAAAACGCAGAAATATGGTGTTTTATTAATAAACTTACATTTATGGAGAGAAAATTTAGCTAAAAGTATTAAGAAATGTATTATAAAAAACAATTTATCATTCTTCCTGGGGAACTTAAAGAAACAGAATAAAACATTTTCCCATAATTAAGAAAACTCCCTTAAAACATGGACATTAACAAAACTGCTAAATTCCTTCCAGAATCTCTGTGTAGAGGAACAGTACCAAAAAAGATGTGCCACAGTTTCTGGATGATCCCCACAGAAAGTTTAATTAGTATTTATGTCTCTTTTAAATGTTACCATATAGTGACTGGCTGGGTAACATTTATGAAGAATTTTATATGAGATTTCCTTCACCTTGTTTACAATTAGATATTTATGGGATCATCCAGACTGTCTTCCAGGTGATATCTGGAACATGTCGGTTCCAGTAAGATATTATATATATGGGAGAGACACGAAATCGTCTTGGAATAAACTACGTATTCTCTTATTGCTGTTACCAAGTTCCTGTGAAAAGCAGATTTTTCCCACTGCTGACTCAGCTGGATCAGGGAGAGTGACTGAGGTCGATATTGAACTGTCAGTGTTTTTATATAACATTTTATATAACATGGCACCAAGCACCACTGAGAATTCCCAAACACTGATGGGAAAATTATATAGTGTAAGGAATTCATTGTAAATAAGCAGTACTCCCTCTTTATTAACCAGCTGAGCCACCAATAGGATCCCATTTTGGACCCAAGTTTCCAGGAAAAGTGTTTTATTTTGAAATAAAATATCTCTGTTGTTATGGTTTTTCCATATAAAATTAAAGAGCATGCGGTCAATGTCTTTACTAATTTTCTTATCCAGATGTAAGGAGAGAGCAGCAGGTGCCAGTCAGGATATCCCTTCAGCTTTAGTAATTAACACTCTACCTGTCAGAGATAAATCCCTTTGCAGCCACTGGTTGAACTTTTGTCATGTTTTTTGTATAATCGGAGTGAAGTTTGACGAGCATCTTGACATTTGGTCTTTGGATATTAACAGTCCTGGGTATGTGACTTCTTGTTTAACAGAAATGTTACAGATAGCATTTGCAGTGCAGCCTTTAATTGCTAGTAATTCATATTTTTTTAGATTTAGACATAAACCAGATGCCTCAGAGAAATCACTAATAACACTAAGGGCTAGACGGATTTGATTTGCATTCTTCAAGAAGAGTGGTGTCATCAGCTAGCTGGCTGATGATGAGCTCTTTATCAGCTATGGTGATTCCTTCTATAACAGGTCAAATCTCGGGGTGGAGTCTTAAACATTTTAATTGAGCTATTGCCATTCGTGTACAAGGTTTTAACAGCTTTACAGAAAAATTCTCCAAAGCCAAATTTTTCCAAAGAGTGGAAAATAAATTGATGTTCAATTGTATCAAAAGCCTTTTAAAAATCCAGGAAGAGAATGAAGCTATTGTCAGATACCAAATTAGAGTAATCAAGTAGATCTAAAACCAGTCTAATGTCATTAGAAATGTGTCTATTTCTCATAAAGCCTGATTGTGTCTCATCGATAATTGTATCCAAGAACTCTTTAATTCTGTTAGCAAGTACTAAAGCCATAATCTCATAGTCATTATTGAGCAGACAGATGGGTCTCCAATTATCAATAAGAAGTAAGTCTTTGTTTGGCTTTGGAATAAGTGTTATGAGACCCTGAATAAGAGTAGGAGGGAGGGTGTTATTCTCTATACTTTCTATGAAAACCTGCAGTAAGAACGGAGCCAGGAGATTAGAAAATGATTTATAAAACTCTGCAGTTAAACCATCTGTGCCAGGAGATTTGTTGGCCTTAAGTGCAGAAATAGAATTACAAACTTCCTCCACAGTCAGAGGGCTGTCACAGTGACTTCTATCTTCCACAACAATAGTTTTAGGTTTTAATATTATTGAGACACAGTGTTGAGACATCCTCATTATATTTTGAGTTATACAGTTTAGTATAGAATTTGGCACAAAACTTTGAAATTTCTCTAGGATTGTCAGAGACAATGCCATTAATATTTAGTTGATTTTGGATCTGTATTTTTCAAGCCTATAAAAGCAGAATTTTGTTCTCCCTCCTCCAGCCACCTCTTCCTGGATCTTACAAAAGCACCCTCAGCCTTGTGTCGATATAAACCGTGCAATTTATTTTGAAGGTCTAGTAAAGTTAATTTATCTTCCTCTGAGATTTCTTCTGGGGATTTCTGGTAATAACCCACATGGAAAAGATAAATATAAATCTTATAAAGTTTGTATCTGTCTTGTGTGAAACTTGTATGAAAAGCATACAATAGTAAAAACAGATACAAGATCCCTAGAAAAATTATGTAAATGAAACTTGTATGTTTTGGATACTTAAAAAAACAATATATGAAAGTGGCCACTTTCATGAGTAAATCATATAAGTAGGGATGGGTATCGAAAACCGGTTCTTGTTGAGAACCAGTTCCCACTGTTTCAATTCCTTGCAAACGATTCCCTTATCGATTCCAGTCGCCCCGAATGACGTCACCACGTTGCGGAGCGTCGGAGGGTACCTGGCAGGAAACACGGCGCCTAAGCGGCTCAAACGCTTAAAAGTTTGTTTATACTTTACGACAGGGGTCCCCAATCCCAGTCCACGAGGGCCGGTGTCCCTGCAGGTTTTAGATGTGTCCTTGATCCATCACAGCTGATTTAAATGGATAAATTACCTTCTCAACATGTCTTGAAGTTCTCCAGAGGCCTGGTAATGAACTAATCATGTGATTCAGGTGTGTTGACCCAGGGTGAGATCTAAAACCTGCAGGGACACCGGCCCTCGTGGACTGGGATTGGGGACCCCTGCTTTACGAGAACGAATGACAACAGGGCAACTTGCAATACTTGCAAAGTAGATATTTCATTAAGGGAGGAAACACTACGAATATGCAAAAGCATTTGCTCACAAAACCGCTCGGACTCGTGAATCTCAACCCAGCAGCAGCAGCGGTAACGTTTACGTCATCTCCCGTTAATGCGGCAGGTAAATAATCAACTAACAGTGCATATTATGTTAGCGCGATCTGCCTTATTACAAAACCTGCCATTACTGTGCATTTAGGTGACCATGATGAGACAGACAGACAGAGTCTGGCTGGCGCCGCTGGCAGTTGTCGCTGCAGTCTACCGGTAGCGTCTCTTTTCAGGCCCGAATGTTACCGAGCAGTGACTAGTTTGTGGTCAAAACCTTGCAGCCATTTGCCACAGCAGATGGTAAGTGAATGTGTTTAATTGTAGGCAGGGACATTACTGGATATTCTTGTGTAATTGCTACAGAATAATTTATGTTATACTTTGTTATTGCTACAGAAGAATATTTATTTTATTATTTTACGTTTATAATTTTCCCCGGGGACCCTGTGACACCCCATTGAAGAGCCGTAGGCTGGATCTCTTAAGATCCCACTGTTGGGTTTGTAAGGCCATGTTACTCCTAAATTTCTATCTTGTTGAAAGAGAAGATATAAAACAGTTCTAAGCTAATTGACCTTAGTGTTCTCCTTTTTAAAAATAAGAATTGATTAGAGAATCGATAAAGAATCGAATCGTTAAACAGAATCGAAAATGGAATCGAATCGTTAAAATCTTATCAATACCCATCCCTACATATAAGCCTTATATGATTCACTATATGAAGTAGGCCACATCTTATGCAAGTCTTTTATAAGTTTTTTTTTTATTTCTTTTCCGTATGGGAAGAGGCAATTTTGGTTATCACGCCTTCCTCTTCAGCTTTCCTCGATTTAGTAATTTGACTCCCATATCTTCTCAAAGATTTGCATGCTTCAAATTTAAAAAGTTCCCAATTGGTACAAAAGGACTTCTCTGTGTTAGCTTTATTTCAATAATGAGCCATTAATTTATTAATCTGTGTGTTAACCATTTTATCTTTTAGTAAGGAGTTATTTAACTTCCAATGAGAATTTATAAGTTATATTATCCAGTGTGAGCATTTGGATGTTAATGTAAATTGCTCTATGATCAGTGAGGGGGTGGCGAGTATATTAACAGTAATATTATCTTTATCAATACAGTCAGAAACAAGCTAGAAGTCAATACGGGATATCCTGGATCCTGTCTTATTGCTCCAGGTAAAAAGTCTATCATCTGGAAATTTTTCTCTCCAGATATCCATAACATTAAATTTTTTAAGTTTGCACGGTATGAAGATTGGTGCCCTGGAGGCCATCTATCAACTGCATTATCTAAAGCGATGTTAAAGTCTCCACCAATTAAGAGGATTGAATTTGGGTATTTGGAGAGACAGAAATTAATTATTTCTTCTAAGCAGTCAAGTAATTTATCATTTTCAGTTTTATTATTGTATATTTACTGTAATGAAAGTACTGTTATTGTGTCTAATTATTGAACAAAGGTAGTGATTGTCATGCAGGTAGGGGGATGTTTTGGCTGCTTTCCATACAGCATCTCTGTAGACTCGGGAGGTGAACTGCACAACGATGCCTCTGGGTCTGGTGCTATTTTGGCGCTTGGCTCCGAGTCGGTGTACGGTGTCGATGGCGTCAGGCAGCCTGTGATTTTGTTTTGCCAGAACAGATCGGCATATCTCTATCACCTTTCCTCTTACGCCTCTTCTTTCTCAGTCTCCTTGACTCCATGTAGTCTGAGATTCCAACTCCTGGAATATCTTTCCAGCTCAGATATTCCCTGATGGCCGTTGTCCACCCGGCCTTCCTCTTTAGTTACTTTTTTTTCCAGGTCGCGAATTTTCCCCTTCATGTCTTTCATTTCCGCGCACACAAAATCAATCGTCTTTTTGAGACCCTCAATCTTTATCATATTATCTCTCACCATGTTCGAGTTCTCTCTTACCATGCTCTCGATGTTATCAGACCTGGTGTTTATTAGTGCAGATAAACTGGAAATGATCTGGTTTACATCAACTGGGTCAGAGCTGCGTTTGTACATCACCTTCTTCAGAGCTGGTGATTTAAGAGGTTAAGATGGAGAGGTGGGAACTCATTCATTTCCTCTTGACTAACGTGAGTGTTACCGCAGTAGCTGCGTAGTTATGGCAGCTATCCATTAGCACGTTGCTGGGCGTAGCACTCTCCTCGTTAGCATTCTCAGGCGTTATCTTAGACTTGGAACTTTCCAGTCCCCTTCTTGCTTCTTTCTGATTAGGCATTTTGCTGCTTCTTGCCTTATAATTGTTGTATCTTCCCTTGTTTAGTGAGTTGTTAGTGTTAGTGTTAGCAGCATAAACGAGTGAACCGTCAGCTCGTTTAAACACACGTTAAAGTCCGTTTGGCTCGACACCACTGAACAGAGGCAGCAATATAACATAGCTAACATTAGCAGTGCAGTGAATCCTGCTTGTGCCGTGATATTCAGGACTGGAAACTGAGCAGCATTCACTGACTTTCAGCTTGTATAAGTCATTAGATTAGATTAAATAAAACATTATTATTCCCTCGGGAGGGTTCCTCCGGGGTTTTCACACAGCTGAAAAGACGTCAAACAGAAAACTGATTAAACAAAAGTGTGAGATGGTCAAGAATTTACGCCAGCATCCGGTTATATGACTGACTTTAATTATCCATAAAATCATCACATTCTCTGTAAGATTAAGGTCGACTATTGAACAGTGAATATTTTAAAGGCTTTAAAACCAAGTTAGTACAAACATCACTAATGTCACATAACTTTGCCGACATGTGGCCAGCAGTAATGTTTTAATGTTCTTCATTATTAAACATTTGCACATAAATAAGTGACTTAATATTCAGTAAGGCAAGGCAAGTTTATTTATATAGCACAATTCAACAACAAGGCCATTCAAAATGCTTTACAGAGACATTAAAAACAAAACAAAAAAAGCATGATTTAAAATTGATTTAAAAAAATTTAAGCCTAATGCTGGTCTATATATAGACCAGCATCAGAACTTCAAAGATGGACAGGCAGCCAGAGTAAAGACCTCAGAGCTGGACTGATGTGGTCCACTTTTTTGGTCTTAGCTTCTCTCCCTTAGCTTCCCTGCTTAGCCTCTTGTGTCCTTGTCTAGTCTCGTGCTTTTTTGTATTACTTTTCCCTGGAACACTCTCTCACAGTCTGTTCTCTAAAACCTAAAAGAGGAATTATGGATTTGATCAACTGGCCCCTGAATGCAGTTGACACCCTTTTCTCAACGAGAAGTCTGGGCTCGGGTGAGCCTGAGTGTTGAAGATATCTACCTATTGGGAACCATGATAAAAGGGTTCTTGCTGATCGGGGCTGGCTTGGCCCTGGCTTATCGAAGAATTAAGAAAGCAGAACCGGCTGTTCAAACCCCCACAAGGCTGCCCGCTGGGATTGAAACGATGGGACGAGGCGTGAGTTTCTAAAAATGGGCTCATTGAGTGCAGCACAGATGAGATCTTGGAGAACCGCACGGCTGCCATGAATACTCAGAATAAGACCTCTGAGCGCAAATTGAATCACATCTTGAAGAAGCGCACTGCGGTCATGAGTTCTCAGAATCGGCTCCTTGAGCACAAGAATGACAACATCATGGAGCTTAAGTTTGATAACATTGTGGAGAAGCTCACAGCTCGCCAACGGGAGATTGAGAGACCAGTGTTAGAACAGCTTTGAAATTCATATGAGTTTGTTTGCACTAAAGTAAAAACCACCACCAACCATCATTTCATGCGGATACCTCTTTGGCGCCAGCTGCGCTCTCAAGGCTGGAGCTGAACAACAACACCCTGATAACAGACTGTGTTTAGACTGTTCTTCCCATTCTATGCAAGGCCACCTGGGTTGGCTGGAAGACTGTTTACTTAGCCTGGCAGGGTGAAGGACACTGTCTCAGCTGAAGTCTGGACACGCACACACACACGCACACAGACATATACACATGCAGACATACACTCATCCCCTCTCCCCCTCCAAACGCCTTCGACGCTTATTCCCCTCCGATGCTGACGGTGGATCAAGGAGACCAGTGCATAGGCTGCAGGCCCGGATGTACTGTCTACACTGGCTGTCTCTCACCCTTTACCTTCCCCTGTTGCTTGTCATGTGTTTCTATGGTGTATTAAGAGTTTTTCATGTGCTATGTGCAGAGGTGTTTTTTCTGTTCTCAAACTAATCTCCCTGTTGCAGCTCAGTCTGGGGGGAGTTATTTTTTCTCCTTATCTTTCCTCATGTTGTGCATTTTTCCATTCCATCCAACATTTGCACATAAATAAGTGACATAAAACAAATTTCCCACATGTGGGACTAATAAAGGTTATCTTATCTTATCTTATCTTATAATATTCAGTAAGGCAAGTTTATTTATATAGCACAATTCAACAACAAGGTCATTCAAAGTGCTTTACAGAGACATCAAAAAACAAAAACAAATAAAAGCATGATTTAAAATTGATTTTAAAAATTTAAGCTTAATGCTAGTCTATATATAGACCAACATCAGAACTTCAAAGTCTATTCTCTGACGGACAGGCAGCCAGAGTAAAGACCTCAGAGCTGGACTGATGTGGTCCACTTTTTTTGGTCTTAGTGAGGACTCGAGCAGCAGAGTTCTGAATGAGCTGTAGTTGTCTGACTGATTGTTTAGGTAGACCTGTAAAGATGCTGTTACAGTAATCAAGCCTGCTAAAAATGAATGCATGGACTAGTTTTTCCAGGTCCTGTTGAGACATCATATGAGTACTTACTTTTAAACGTTTACTCTTTGGCCGCTCCGCTTCCACCATTTTTTTCGGCAAAATTATCCACACCCACCGCCACGCAATGCAATCTGTAATATGTTGGGCCACAAAGTCTACACCGCTACATCCTTAGAATTCAGGGAAATGAAGGACGCATTTGAGGGCTGCATTTCGAGCAGCCTTCGATTTGGGACAGCCTTGGTTGCGTTGCTGTGACGTAATCAGCCTTAAAATGCGGCCTTTAAGGCTGCAGACCCTGAATTGGGATACAGCCCAGGAGTGACATGTTTAGCCACATGTTCTCTTTAAGTTGCTGGCTGTCTGCGTGGTGTCCCAGAAACGATGTGGGCTTCATAGATAATTGGCAAACCTTCTGGAGGAAACCTGGACTTGTTAGGAGACGGCATCCATCCCACTTTGGATGGAGCAGCTCTCATTTCTAGAAATATGGACAAGTTTATTAAACCCCTAAAATATGACTATCCAGAGTTGGGACCAGGAAGCAGAGTTGCAGTCTTACACGCCTCTCTGCAGCTTCTCTCCTTCTGTTACCCCCCAAAAACCCATCTCCATTGAGACTGTGTCAGCTCCCAAACAGACAAAAACACAAAGTAAAAAACAGCAATAAACAACTTAAACATAACAAAAATCACAAAGAAACAATAATACAGTATCCACATCTGATCCAAAGAGTAAAACAGTGAAATGTGGATTATTAAATATTAGGTCTCTCTCCTCCAAGTCTCTGTTAGTACATGACTTAATAATTGATCAACAAATCAATTTACTCTGCCTTAAAGAAACCTGGTTGCAGCAGGATGATTATGTTAGTTTAAATGAATCAACACCCCCGAGTCATTCTAACTACCAGAAACCTCGAAGCACAGGCTGAGGGGGCGGTGTGGCAGCAATTCTTCACACCCTGTGGCGTGTCCAGCGGGGTGGCCTGGGGGGGCACAGGCCACCCCCCCAACCAGACTGGCCACCCCAGGTGCCACCCCGAAGCCAAAACAATAAAATCCAATGAAATATCAAATGTACGATTATGTTTTCACAGTGAAGCTCAGATATCCGAGTGTACGTGAATGCAGCATCGGCTTCTGCGCTATGAGCATGTTAGAAAAGGTAGGAGAGCCAAGCACGAAAAGACAGCACCACAGAAAACAGTTTTTCGCGAAAGATTAACAGTTTAACATAGCTGGACTGGCCATCGAGCATGGCGGAGCTTCCACGGCGGCTAGCAGGTGGATGAGGGAAGGGTAGGCAGGAGGAGGAGAGACCCGAGGCAGCCGCCAGTCCGAGTGTCAGGTGAACTGAACTTCAGGTAAGAAGCTATGACCTGCAGTCTATCTGGGTCAGATATAAATCAAATTTAGGTGGAGTTTATTTTCGTTGTGCTGACTTTTTACAGTCAGTTACAATAACTCGTATCATGTGCTAGCTAGCATGATGGAGTTTCTATACAGCTGGGCGGGTGCTGTGATGTTACTGATGGTGAACTTTATTTTATTCATAAGGTTAGTTTGTAGAGTTGCCAACGGCTCCTTAAAAATGGAATGGTCCCTCATTCAGAGAAAATATTACACGTTTCAGATTGAGCTGAGAAGAGACGCAGTTTGTCCCGGACTTCAGCTAGAATGAAAAAAACACAAAGCTGGAGTTATTCTGTGTCTTTGCTGCACAGCTGCCTCTTCTTCTCTCATTCTCTCTCCTCCCTCTCCTGTTGCTACTTGATCATGAAACTGATCAATGATCAGCTGATCGGCTTTTCTCTCTGTTTGTTTATCGCCCACTTTGCGCCAGAAAGAGGAAACCAGCAGATGTCGCGCTAAATAACAGCAGCACCTTTAAGCTTGATCAGCTGTTGTTAGAATTTATTTAATATTAATTTCTAGTATCAGCTGATGTTTGCTGGAGCCACAGCTGTAAAAGCTGCTGGTCATGATATCGGTTTGGATATGTGGTGAGAGGAAACATGAAGATGAAACCAGGAGATGTCCTTACTGAATCATCAGAGCTGAACAGGTGATGGAGAAACAGGTTTACCTTTTAGGTGACATGGATGAGTTGAAGGAAGTTATGAACTGTTTCTGAGAGACAAATAACACCAGGATCCTTTTCTACGTAGCTGACAGCTGGTAACTGTGCAGGGGCGGGTCTAGCAAAGTTATGCCAGGGGCCAGGTAGGGCATTAACAGGAAAGGGGGCACAAAGAAATACTTTTCTTACTTATTCTCATTTAAAATATCTCGCTTTTATTAAATAATTATCTGAATCTTGCGAACAAAGTTTTTATCTGACGTAAATGTATAGAAATCATACATATACCAACAAGACAGTGTACATCACTGTCACAACAGCGTTTGTTTTCATTCAAAGGCTTTATGGCTTTAATACCTGGTGGGCGGTCTCTGGTCAAAATGCCCAATTTTTGTCCCAGTCCAGCCCTGCAGGTTAATACTGGCAGTGTCACCATGCCAGCTGACTGTATTTCATCATCAGCCAGTGTTGTTCTTTATACATCAATATTACCAAAGTTTACCATAAGGCAGCATAGAAAGTATTTACTTGCTTTCAGGTTTCATTCAAATGTTAGTCTTTTCATTTGTTTCCCCTTTTTTCCTGTTTCAAAATCAAACACCAGTTTGTAAGAAGATTATCTTCTTTTTTTTTTAAGAGGCAGATAAAGTTTTGCATTGGCTAATTTGGCAATTGTATGTTAAAAATGTTTGTATTTTAATATTCAAAAATGTTTTTGCCCAAAACATATGTGCACTATATGTCAGTAAAAATACTATGCAAATATTGCTGTCCTTGATTGCTGAATAAACACTGACAAAGCACTGATTGTATCTTTTCTACTTCATCAGCGCAGTATCTAAAAACTTTGCACCGTAGTGGTTAAAACCTCATTCTAATAAGAGTTAAAAGCGCATTCAGTTATTAGGTTTACAGGGTTATTGAATTATGGTTAACAGTTGGTAGAATTTTTTTTTTTTAACATTATCTGCAAATTACATCTGCCACCCTTCTCCAAATCTGTGCCCCTACCTGGCCCCCCCAACAAAAATTTTCTAGACACGCCACTGACAATATAAAGCGCCTTGAGGCGACTTTTGTTGTGATTTGGCGCTATATAAATAAAATTGAATTGAACCCCGATCCTTCCGCCAGCAACGTAGTGCCGTAGAACTGCGGAACAAACAAAACAAATCGTCTTACGATATCACAAAAATCATGGACAATCCTTAGAAAAGCCGCACCTGACTAAAACGCTGCAGGGTTCAAAGCTTGTGCAAAAAGTAGCGGCTTATAACCCGACAATTACGGTAAATCATGTAGCATCTGCATGAAATTCAGCAACTTAATTTGCTCTTGTTGAGATGACATCATACAATCTAGTAAGAGTGGATAGTTGCCTGGATCCAGCCACTCTTACTGGATTGTATCATGTCATCTGTTCATTTATATGTGAATTTTTGCGCATACTCATAAGATAATTTTTTTATCCCTGGTTCTGTATGTTCATGTTCTTTTCTTTTGTAAACTTCATCTGTTTGTATGTTCTACACTCATTGTGTGTTCAATAAAGGTAAAAAAAAAAGGTACGTTCTAAATGAAGCTTCAGACGTCACTAATCACGTGACTCTGGCCGAACGAATCAAGCCTCGACACAGTGCTTCTGAAGCAGCATGTTGTAGTGATGGTAAATTTGATTCTTTTTACTGAATCGAGTTTTAATGAGTCACTCACCAAAGTGAATCGGGTTTTTTGAGTCATTTGAGTCACTGAGTCAGTTGACCAGAGAGTGCAAAAAATTTACATTTTCACTCAAACTTAATTTGTTTCTCTTTTAATGTAAATCCTACTGCTAAGATGAGTGATTCTTAAAGAAAACAACTATTTTATAGAGCAAAAAAGACCAAAAGAATTTCTAAAGGGAACATTTCTTTTGTTTATTTTTATTTTATTAGTATTTTCCTTACGTGTGTCAAATATATATTTTCTCATCTAAATGTCCACTGAGCTGTGAGCCAGGGGGCGGTAGTGCGCCTTAACATTGGTTGCCAACCAAGAAGAAGAAGAAGTAGCTGCGAGCCAGGAGGGAGGGGGTGAGTGAGTGAGTGAGTGATTCGCTCGCTCTATGATTCAGCACAGGAGGGAGGGGGTTAGCGAGTCATGAGTGATTCGCTTGCTCTATGATTCAGCACAGGAGGGAGGGGTGAGCGAGTCATGAGTGATTCGCTCGCTCTATGATTCAACACAGGAGGGAGGGGGTTAGCGAGTCATGAGTGATTCGCTTGCTCTCACGATTCAGCACAGGAGGGAGGGGTTAGCGAGTCATGAGTGATTCGCTTGCTCTACGATTCAGCACAGGAGGGAGGGGGTTAGTGAGTCATGAGTGATTTGCTTCCCCTACGATTCAGCGCAGGAAGGGAGGGGGTGAGTAGCTCAAATGTGCTGTTAGCATGTTAGCAGAGCGATGCTACTGTGAACCGAGGAGCTATTGTCTTGATGTGAGCTTCTACTCAGGGTTTTTTCTTCCAGTTCAGAGCAGAAATGTTTTTGTTAAGATACTGGATGTTGTGTTTTTCTTCACAATTTGAATTATAAGCTAGATATATTTCTACTAATGAAATTAGTTTGCTAACAGCAACAGGGATGAGTCAGTGAGTCAGTTGCGCTTGTGAATCATGATTCACGAGTCAGTAAAGTGATTCTCGAGTATTGAACGATTCGTTCATGATTCGCGCATCACTAGCATGTTGATCTTTTTGACACACGCACCGGAGCGTCAGCTTCAAGCGGACCATCACTACCTCTCACATCTAAAGGTAAGTGCCAAGGTAACTTTGAACTGAGTTCAGTCAATGTCGAATTTTTCGAAGTTTTCTGTTGCTCTCTGTGAGAGAAGACCGTTAAAGGCGAGGCTCTCCAGAGTGTAGCAAAACAGGAAACCACAGCTGTGTGTGTGTAAGTGTGCAAACGAATAGATTAGAAGTGCAAGTGAGCCACGAGTAGGGATGGGTATCGTTTAGGTTTTATCCGATACCGGTGCCAAACCGGTACTTTTGAAACGGTGCCGATGCTTAAACGGTGCTCAAACCGGTGCTTAAAGAATGGAGAACACAAAATTGGTCCAAAAACCTCTCATGTTTAGCTGTTTTTTGTAAAAAGATAACAATGTTAGCCTTTTCTGCAGCTATAGGGCATATATGGCATCACTCTTGGCTGGAAGCAGTGCTTAAACAATGGAAAAAACACAAACTTTGTCCAAAAACTTCTCATGTTTAACTGTTTTCCACTTTTTCTTTGGTCATTTTAAATGGCCTGTATTTATATAGCGCTTTTATGGTCCCTAAGGACCCCAAAGCGCTTACATATCCAGTCATTCACCCATTCACACACACATTCATACATTTTAGTCTTTTTGGCCAGGGTGAAGAGAGTATCTGCCATCAAACAAGAAGACAGCCGCATGTAACTACGACGGTGTTTGCTAGTTCACCTTACATGCATTAATGTAATAATGTGGTTAGCCTACTCAACGTAAATTACACACGAACAACATTAAGCTACTCACGCAGAGAAGAACGGCTGCTGCTGCCATCATCATCCTCATCATTTCTGCTACACTGGCAGGGCTAGGGGCCAGGACTCTACTCTTCGGGTTTTTGGGGGATGTTGCTAACTCCAGGTCCGATAACAGGCACCACACCCGCAGTAGATGTGCACGGTGTGAGGTCTGGCAGCAAGCTATCAAACACGCGCATTTCTCGGCTTTTAAAAAAAAGCCACGCTGCCGCCAGGTGTTTCATTGGATTCGAGGTGTTACCTCCTTTGCACAGTATCACCCTAAGCACTTGTTGCAGGCAGCTGAGTTTGCATCTTTTGCTGCGAAGTACAGCCAGATTTTTGACCGCTTCGCCTTGGGCATACGTACGTACCTGGGCCCGCCTACTATCCTCGGAAACGTAAAATGATTGGCTAGAGTTGGCTCAGGAAAAAAAAAATAAAGCACCGAAATAAAGCACCGAAATGTGCGCTGCTTTTCGGTCTGGTTACTACCGTTTATGTCAGAACCGGTGCCATCATGGCACCGGACACCGGTACCCATCCCTAGCCACGAGTATAGAAAGGTCAAGTTTCGTGAGCTGTTTTTCTCACCACTGATCACGCGCTCAACACTACACATACTTGCATCACACGCGCGCTCTCAAGCATCAGTATTGTACAATTCTGGGCGTCACGTGAGTTGCAGGTGTTACCATATAACGGAAATCTCCATTGTTCTGTAGCAGTGGTTCTCAAACGTTTCACAATGAGTTTCACCCTTACGAGCGACATAAAAGCACAGTAGTATAGGCAGTAGCGATTTTTTTTGACACGTCGCGGTTTCCGGAGCGGCATCGTGGTGGGGGCGGCATCACGGGCATCGGCGAAAAAATAAAAATTGCTCGTACTCATGCTGCCCGACATCATGCCAGCGCATATTGGAAATGTCGTGGCACCGATCAGTTTTCTATCGTCCATTTGCTGGGAGTAAGGGCGCCCTCCGTTTGCGAGTGCGCCTGCTGCTGAAGTCAAAGTAAACTTTATTGTCATCTCCGCTACATACAGTCCAGTATATAGAGAGACGAGACGACGAGGCTGCAGTTACAGCAGTGAAGGGAAACAAACAATAAATATAAGAAAAGTAAGAAAATAAATATTCACTTTATGACCAGGGGTAAGGGGATCAATAACAATTAAAAATTAATAATTTACAGTTTGATGATTTAAAGTCTCACACACAACCCCTGGAAAGGGGAGGGGGACATGCTGCTTCCAAATAGAGCACATTTCATTCATAATGTTGTAAATCCAAGCCCATTATGTATTCACGATCTGAGTACTGGGTTGTGTGAAATCCCAGAAATAAACCTTACACAAAGTGAATCTGTGAACTAAGGTGTAGGTCTATTAGGTTAATTGTGGTGATACTCGAGTTGGGGGATTTGTGTTCACGCTGGAGTGCAAAATTAAAACCAATGGAAGGTGGACAAGAAAAGTTTTAAAGCCATCAGGTGCTCAGTTTAGAAAAAATAGAAAAGAAGAGGAGGAGAAACGAGCAAAGGATACAAGTAAGCAGATGTGTCATTGGATAATGGCAGGTCATCCTGAAACAATCAGACTAAACTCCAAACAATACATTATGTTACAGATTTTAATATTAATTAGTCATTGTTGATTTGTCCTGTTTTCATTGTATGACGAATTATGATGGCTGCTTGCTCTCTCTCTCTCTCTCTTCATGTGTTTCTCTGGTGAATTTCGACAACAGTTTTATGTTTATGCACAATCCTTAATATGTTTTATGTGTGTGTGTGTAAAGTTCCACAATACATGGAAATTAACCTTTAAAATGAATTCAATTTTATTATGTATTTATGTTTGGCCTACATCAGTAAGAAATGCCAAATTATATACACAAAGTTATAGAAATCACCACTCCCGTTATTCATGATAACATCACATAATAACATGTAACATCACATCCTGTAAGCATAGTCTGCCTGTGTCTTTTCTCTGGAAATGAACATTTTCAGCCAATATAGGTAATACATCAACATGGCTGCCATGGCTAAGTTAGGGATATTTATAATGTAATTTCCGAAACTTGCATATGATCTGCAATTTGTAGCAGATCACAGAGCAGCTGGAGCAGTCTCAAATGGAGGTCAGTCCACTACTGCCACCTGTGGCCAAGTACCATAGCCTACTACTAGATTAACTCGTGACACATCTGCACCTGTTTCTATGACCACATTGAGTAGAGGCTGAGTGGCTGCACTTACACTGGTGCATTCAAATCCACCCACAAACATATTGAAAAATGCAATGTGGATTGTCAAGACTCAAACCAACCATTAAGCAAAGACGGCAGGGATCACTTGTTTCTGTTTATTATACAGCCAGATTTACTTGTGACACACATGTGCAGCTGGCTTTATCACCTATTTTGAATTTGTTTCAAGCACAATACATTTGTAACTTTCAGTGTTTTCCGGTCTTCCAAAAGAAGAAAATAAAAACCTTCAACTACATGACATGCAATTGTGTATTTGTTTTCACCTTATCATACACTTGAAGGTTTTCAAATCACCACTCCTTTTGTTAATATCATTTCAGTCTCAGACGATCTAGTTTTTCTTACAGAGATTGAATGCACCTTCTGCGGATGGCGGTACCACACAGTGTGCGTGGACTTCCCCTGTACAGAAGGCAACTACAAATGTTGCGAATGCTAAATAAACAGAAACAAATGATCCCTGTTGTCTTTGCTTAATGATTGGTTTTAGTCTTGACAATCCTCATTGCTGGCATTGCATCTTTCAATGCCAGCAATGCCAGGTATCAGTGCTCAAACCTTTTGTGTTTGTTTCCAATAAGTTGCCCACCTCGGGAAACAAAAATGTGTTCTTTTACTTGTGAGATGAACATATGAGACACTTTGGCTCTTCAGTGCAGTGTGGAGCCTAACAAAGATCTGTTTTGTGTCCCAGCTGATCAGCAGGAGGAGAAGAGTCTGACGGAGCAGCAGAGGAACATTTTCAGCTACTTGGACTCAGCTCAGCCACTACAGAGAAAACAATGAGCTCAACACAGAAGGTGACAGACAGAGCAGGGCGATATGACCAAAAATATTTATCACGATATACATTTGAAAATTTGCGTTAACGATGTAGCTGACGATATAATTGACACTAGACAAAATACTTTACAACTCCACAAAAAACACAGTAATAACGACGGCCTGCTAGCATGTCCTACCACAAATAGTGTTTGTTGTGTATCTGACGGACGAAAGCTAAACCAGTTCCACACCACTGAAGTTGCAGCATTTTTACAAACCAATTCTGGTTCATATGTTTCATTCAACGATCCGCTTTCGCCCTTCTCGTTCTCCGTCACTGCCATGCTTTTTCCTCCATGTGATTGTATTTGACAGAAGATGAACAACATCTGTTGTGGAAGCTAATGGGGTTCCTTATGAATAAACAAATAAACAAACATAGGATTTATTATCACTGAATAATTATGTATAAATCCATACAAATGATAGAAATATGTAATAGGAAACAACAATATAACATAAATTATAAAATGATACAAAAGTGTGTGTGTGTGTGTGTACATACAATCAGGAGTGATGGGCATGATTTTAGTGTTTGAACAGTCATGAATTATTTTTAACAGCAGGTTGGATGTAATGTGTTAGAACTACCAGCAGGTGGTGATAAGAGACCTTTAAGGTGTTTGGTGCCACACTCCACCTTCAGGTTTAAAACTAGTGTTAATGGAGGGAGTTTGAAGGTTGAGTTTGTTCCACGACTGCGTTTCACTCACTGCCTCTGTTTGTATCTCTGTCACTGCAGGACCAACATGGAGCGAGAAGTCAGCGCTCTCAGGAGGCCGACAAACCTGACAGAAGAAAGAGAGAGAAAACATACACCTGTGACGAGTGTGGGAAGGATTTTACTGTGAAGGATAAACTAAAATGTCATCAGGTCATCCACACTGGAGAGAGACCGTTCTGCTGTGACTTGTGTGGAAAGTCTTTTTCCAGGAAGGATTACCTAAAACAACACCAATTCATCCACAGTGGAGTTAAAGCGTACAGCTGTGATCAGTGTGGCAGAGCTTTTACTCAACGTTGCAACTTACAGAGGCATCTAGTTACCCACTCTGGAATTAAGGCATACAGCTGTGACGAGTGTGGGAAGGAGTTTACTGAGAAGGCTAAACTAAAACGTCATCAGGTCATCCACACTGGAGAGAGACCGTTCAGCTGTGACTTGTGTGGAAAGTCTTTTTCCTGGAAGGATTCTCTAAAAAATCACGAACTCATCCACAGTGGAGTTAAAGCGTACAGCTGTGATCAGTGTGGCAGAGCTTTTACTCACAGTAGCACCTTACAGAGTCATCTAGTTACCCACTCTGGAATTAAGGCATACAGCTGTGACATTTGTGGAAAAACTTTCAGCCTGATAGGGCACCGAAATAGACACCAACGCATTCACACCAGACATGATGTGTACTGCTGTGAACAGTGTAGCAAAGAGTTTACAACAGATGCACAGTTACAACAACACATGTTTACCCACACTGAGGAGAGACCTTATAAATGTGACCTGTGTGAGAAGACTTTTAAATCTCCACGTCACCTGAGACAACACCAACAGATCCACACCAGAAAGAGACTCTACAAGTGCAGTTACTGTGAGGTATGTATTTATATTGTTATCTTGTCATTTTAGCCTGACTGTTTGGAACAACTCTGCTCATTAAACTGTGTTAGCATGTTAGCAATTCTACTGCATGGAAAAGCAGCTCTGAGTGATTATTCAGATTTTCATGTCAGTTATGATTTTAGTATTACTGTAGTATTATGGTGGTAGTATTGTAGTTATTGCAGCCCAGTAAACTGAGTGTGTTAACTGAAACAGTAACATGTAATTGGACGTCTGCAGAGATGCTCTTTATTTCAGGCGACGTTCAGGATAAAAATGTTGAAGGACTGACTTACACTGTCTTTGTTTAGAAGCAGAGCGACACAGATGGATCCAGTTCTCAACCCTGTCATCACTGTGGTGGTGGGAAAGACTTTCGTTGTGACCTCTGTGGAAAAACTTTCAGTTGGCAAGAGACCCTAAAAAGACATCAACGTAGACACACTGGAGGCAAACTGAAATACTGCAAAGAATGTGGGAGAAGCTTCACCACATCACGTGACTTAAAACAACATGAACTGATTCACAGTGGGGTTAAAAAGCACCTCTGTGATCAGTGTGGGTCATCCTTCACCACTGCAAGTAAGCTTAAAACACACAAACGAGTCCACACAGGAGAGAAACCATACAAGTGCAGACACTGTGACAAAAGCTTCTCACATTCAAGTTGTCGTAACTATCATGAACGTACACACATGGAAGGAAACTACAGCTGTGACCAGTGTGACAAGAGCTTCAGGAATCTCAGTTCATACTCCAAACACAAACGATCCCACGTTACTAATAAACTGTTTCACTGTTACCAATGTGCCCAAACATTCACCTCATTGTCTGCTCTGTGCAAACATCAGCGTGATCACTCAGGGCTGAAATCACTCCCATCACTGGATCACAGTGAATCTGAAGAGACAGAAAGATCCTCTGGTTTCAGTGTCAGACTCAAAAAGCTTGAGATCAGGCTCCACAGAGTTCAGATAGAATCATTTAAACTTGTGTTGAAATGAACTGGTTGCTGGGCTGAACTTCTACATAATACAGATTTACATGGGATCTTATTTTCTGTCGTTTTACTGAGTCAGTTTTGTCCTTTTTTCTCTGTCCTGGTTTTGCTCGTCTGTAAATAATTGAAACTCAGTCAAATAGTTCATTGTTCTCCAGCAAAACGTTTTGGAAACTCATGTTTAACCTTTAAAACTCTGACATGTTTTAGCACACAAGGCTTCATCGGGGAGTTCACTCATGATTGGACCATGAGAATAAAGGTTTTTAGTTCTTTCAAAGAGAGTCTTGGAGCTGTTTGATGTTTCTGGTTTTTTCTACATAAAGGAAGAAACTATTTTTCTTGCTTTATGTAGTGTGGAAGTTTTTAATTTTTATTTCATCTGTGATGTTCTTGAATGTGTTCACATGAAGATGGTACAAATAAACTGTCCTTTTAGCTTTAGCTCCTAATTTATTCATTATTTATGGATGTAGCACAGCAGCAGTTTCTTGATTAACACATGGAGGGCTCAGGATCTGATGGTAAATAATGTTTTGTGTCCTTGTACACATCATACAGCTCAGCTGTTCCACAGATGTCAGGTTTACACAGTGGGATGGTTTGTAAGAACGCAGCTCTCCTGTGGATAAATCCTTACTCTTAGCCTCAGGACCTCACACAGTCCCAGCAGGTTTGGTCAGAAGATTTATACCTTTTTCATTTTTATATGATTCTTCTTGCATCTAAACAAAGATGATTCAATTTGATACATTTTGATGGCTCTTCGTGCTTTGGTGTAAATGAGACGTAATATTTGCTCTTGGTTTGGTTCTCCTGTACAGAACCTTGCAGTACAACAGAAACCTAAAAACATTATTTGTAGTTGCTATTCTTAGTTGTTCTGCTGCCTAAATACCACAGGGTGTAATTATGAAGTTTTTGAGCTGCACATACTTTACGACCTGCTTAAGTTCGAGGTCACAGCGTCTGTAGAGCAGCTGGAACATAATGAAGTCTACAGGTTAAAGTTTTCTCTTCACTTATTGTTCTTTCTGCTGCTTGGTTTGATGGATCTGAGAGCTTCTGTTTTTATTACTCTTATTATAATTATCATTAATATTTTACTCTTTAGAAGCTTTAAAATAGTGTTTGTGTTTGAAAAAATTGATTTAAAATTGAACAGAAACATTTGTCCTTCTAAAAATCGCCCAAAAGGCACCGAGACAAACTCAAAGGATGCAACCTGTAACTTTCTCTTCCTTCATGTCAGTATCATCATAAATTATTTATTTTTATTTATTATTATTATTATCATTATTTATTTATAAAATGCATATAGCAACAGTAACACTTTAGTTTGGATTTCATGATTTCTGTAACTGGAAAATATTATTTTGTTTAAAGACAGAAGTGACCGCATAGTTACAACATTAAAGTGAAATATTTAATAGTCTAATAACAGATTAAATGCTGTGTTGAGGCTGTCGTTTTTAGCATCTACATGGATGGTAAAATCACCCACAATAATTATTTTATCTGGGCTGAGCACTAAATCAGATAAAACGTCTGAGAAATCAGAGAGAAACTCAGTGTAAGGCCCAGGTGGATGATAGATGTTGACAAATAAGACTGGTTTCGTTGATTAGTTGGCTGGTGTGAACAGTGGCGTGTCTAGAAAATTTTTGTTGGGGGCCAGGTAGGGGCACAGATTTGGAGAAGGGTGGCAGATGTAATTTGCAGATAATGTTAAAAAAAAATCTACCAACTGTTAACCATAATTCAATAACCCTGTAAACCTAATAACTGAATGCGCTTTTAACTCTTATTAGAATGAGGTTTTAACCACTACGGTGCAAAGTTTTTAGATACTGCGCTGATGAAGTAGAAAAGATACAATCAGTGCTTTGTCAGTGTTTATTCAGCAATCAAGGACAGCAATATTTGCATAGTATTTTTACTGACATATAGTGCACATATGTTTTGGGCAAAAACATTTTTGAATATTAAAATACAAACATTTTTAACATACAATTGCCAAATTAGCCAATGCAAAACTTTATCTGCCTCTTAAAAAAAAGAAGATAATCTTCTTACAAACTGGTGTTTGATTTTGAAACAGGAAAAAGTGGGAAACAAATGAAAAGACTAACATTTGAATGAAACCTGAAAGCAAGTAAATACTTTCTATGCTGCCTTATGGTAAACTTTGGTAATATTGATGTATAAAGAACAACACTGGCTGATGATGAAATACAGTCAGCTGGCATGGTGACACTGCCAGTATTAACCTGCAGGGCTGGACTGGGACAAAAATTGGGCATTTTGACCAGAGACCGCCCACCAGGTATTAAAGCCATAAAGCCTTTGAATGAAAACAACGCTGTTGTGACAGTGATGTACACTGTCTTGTTGGTATATGTATGATTTCTATACATTTTACGTCAGATAAAAACTTTGTTCGCAAGATTCAGATAATTATTTAATAAAAGCTAGATATTTTAAATGAGAATAAGTAAGAAAAGTATTTCTTTGTGCCCCCCTTTCCCTGTTAATGCCCTACCTGGCCCCCTGGCATAACTTTGCTAGACCCGCCCCTGCACAGTTACCAGCTGTCAGCTACGTGAAAAGGATCCTGGTGTTATTTGTCTCTCAGAAACAGTTCATAACTTCCTTCAACTCATTCATGTCACCTAAAAGGTAAACCTGTTTCTCCATCACCTGTTCAGCTCTGATGATTCAGTAAGGACATCTCCTGGTTTCATCTTCATGTTTCCCTCTCACCACATATCCAAACCGATATCATGACCAGCAGCTTTTACAGCTGTGGCTCCAGCAAACATCAGCTGATACTAGAAATTATTATTAAATAAATTCTAACAACAGCTGATCAAGCTTAAAGGTGCTGCTGTTGTTTAGCGCGACATCTGCTGGTTTCCTCTTTCTGGCGCAAAGTGGGCGATAAACAAACAAGAGAGAAAAGCCGATCAGCCGATCATTGATCAGTTTCATGATTGAAGTAGCAACAGGAGAGGGAGGAGAGAGAATGAGAGAAGAAGAGGCAGCTGTGCAGCAAAGACACAGAATAACTCCAGCTTTGTGTCTTTTTTTCATTCTAGCTGAAGTACAGGACAAACTGCGTCTCTTCTCAGCTCAATACGAAATGTGTAATATTTTCTCTGAATGAGGGACCATTCCATTTTTAAGGAGCCGTTGGCAACTCTACAAACTAACCTTATGAATAAAATAAAGTTCACCATCAGTAACATCACAGCACCCGCCCAGCTGTATAGAAACTCCATCATGCTAGCTAGCACGCAGTACGAGTTATTGTAACTGACTGTAAAAAGTCAGCACAACGAAAATAAACTCCACCTAAATTTGGTTTATATCTGACCCAGATAGACTGCAGGTCATAACTTCTTACCTGAAGTTCAGTTCACCTGACACTCGGACTGGCGGCTGCCTCGGGTCTCTCCTCCTCCTGCCTCCCCTTCCCTCATCCACCTGCTAGCCGCCGTGGAAGCTCCGCCATGCTCGATGGCCAGTCCAGCTATGTTAAACTGTTAATCTTTCACCGAAACTGTTTTCTGTGGTGCTGTCTTTCGTGCTTGGCTCTCCTACCTTTGCTAACATGCTCATAGCGCAGAAGCCGATGCTGCATTCACGTACACTCGGATATCTGAGCTTCACTGTGAAAACATAATCGTACATTTGATATTTCATTGGATTTTATTGTTTTGGCTTCGGGGTGGCACCTGGGGTGGCCAGTCTGGTTGGGGGGGTGGCCTGTGCCCCCCCAGGCCACCCCGCTGGACACGCCACAGTATATTGTACAGTAGATAGCACAATAATAAATACAGAGAAAAACCCAACAATCATATCATATGACCCCCTATGAGCAAGCACTTTGGCGACAGTGGGAAGGAAAAACTCCTTTAACAGGAAGAAACCTCCGGCAGAACCAGGCTCAGGAGGGGCCATCTGCTGCGACCGGTTGGGGTGAAAGAAGGAAAACAGGATGAAAGACATGCTGTGGAAGAGAGACAGAGATTAATAACAGATATGATTCGATGCAGAGAGGTCTATTAACACATAGTGAGTGAGAAGGTGACTGGAAAGGAAAAACTCAATGCATATAGTTAGGGCACCAGCCCTAACTATATGCTTTAGCAAAAAGGAAAGTTTTAAGCCTAATCTTGAAAGTAGAGATAGTGTCTGTCTCCGAATCCAAACTGGAAACTGGTTCCACAGAAGAGGGGCCTGAAAACTGAAGGCTCTCCCTCCCATTCTACTTTTAAATACCCTAGGAACAACAAGTAGGCCTGCAGAGCGAGAGCGAAGTGCTCTAATAGGATGATATGGTTCTACAAGGTCATTAAGATAAGGTGGGGCCTGATTATTTAAGACAAGAGTGGTATGTTGGTCATATGTCCGTCCGCCAGGCAACGTGAGTGGCGCACGGGCGTAGCGCGAAAAACAAACTTCAAAGTAGCGCTACGGCGCGCTCAGTGGGAGGCGTGGATGATGAGAGGCGATAAACTTGCGAAAAGCAAGTTATGCCCAACTCCACCAGTGGATTCTGACAGCGTGGAAAAGTGTGAAAACATCCATGATCACCAACGGATTTCGAAGGGCTGGACTGCTGCATGCATGATGGAGGGAGGACACTGCCACGGCCCTTCTGAGGGTGTTCAACTCTGACACTGACAACGAGGATTTCTTTGGTTTTGAAAGTGACAACAAAGTAGAGAAGCGGAGAGTGGATGACGAAGCCATCCTGAGCCTGTTCGTTTCCGACACTGGAGAAGAGGACTTTGGTGGTTTTAGTGCACAGGATGGTGGTGGTGAATGACTGACTTTTCTTCTTGTTAAAGCCGTGTCACTGCACCTGAGCCTAAAAGGTAGCCTGAATCTATTTTCTGGTGTGCTGTAGGTTATTGTTATGTACTACATTTGTTACTCATTTATGAAGCACAGTACATGTTTTGTACTTGTAATTACCGGTACTTGTACATATACCTAAAAAGTTATGCAAATATGTACCCATAACTTGTTTTTCAAAATATTAATAAAAGAGATGTGTCTCCAAACAGCCATCTCTTTCCTGACAATTCCCTTTGTGCATATTCTCTTACATATGATAAATCAACATTGAAGAAAGAAAGATGCCCAACGGATTTACTTTACCAAATTGACCATCCCAGCCTTGCCGTATCAGTCTATTTGATTCACCTTTTATTGTTTATTTTATTTTCACTTGCTGAATACGGGACAGACTTGACTGGGGGAAAGAAAGGGGAGAAAGAAAGAGGGAAAGAAAAACAGCTGAGAAGAGGGACGGGGAAAAAGGGCAAAAAACAAAAACCAACAGAATAAGCAGACAAAAAATACATATATCGATCACCTGGATCACCTGTTGAGAAAGAAAAAAGAAAACAAACAGAAGAAAACGAGAGTAATAGAATAAACAACATCACAATGATATATGGGAATATGGCAGTAAATATTAAATGTTAAACATTATTGTGCTGCACGTAAGATCGACAACGCACAGTGTGCTTGGAGGTAGAAGCCAAAAAGGGTGTAGTTTGTGTGTGAGATCACCCGTGTGTACACCTGTGAGCATGGACAAGCTGGTTTATTTTTTAAAAGGTTCCTTCATGTAATGATCTGCTAGAGCAGGGGTCCCCAATCTCAGTCCACGAGGGCCGGTGTCCCTGCAGGTTTTAGATCTCACCCTGGGTCAACACACCTGAATCACATGATTAGCTCATTACCAGGCCTCTGGAGAACTTCAAGACATGTTGAGAAGGTAATTTATCCATTTAAATCAGCTGTGATGGATCAAGGACACATCTAAAACCTGCAGGGACACCGGCCCTCGTGGACTGAGATTGGGGACCCCTGTGCTAGAGGGTGTGGGGGGCCACTGCCCCGTCCTCCAGGACATGAAGCAGGTATGGAGGAGATCAAGACTCCAGACATCCAGAGGCCCTCAGAACACAAGAGACCAAGGAAGACCAACAGACCAACTGTCAGTGTTTTTATATAACATTAAAGTACCTGAGTGTCAATGGAAAATTGTACTGTACTTAGTAGTCAGTATAATCTTTAATGATATAAGTTTGGATATGGTAGAATACTGCATGTAATCATTTGTGTTTAGAAGTATATAGTTGTTGGCATATTGAAAGAATGTACCATCCTAGGAAGTCTGTAACAACTTTGTGTGATTCCAGAGTGTTCTGGTATTCACCCCCCACATCCTGGGAGCATGGGAAAGGACATACCTTGTCTTATTGTTTTACGGTAGGATTAACGTAGCTATGTCAGTTTTAGTCTAAGTGCCTTTTTTACATATAGATGAAGTGTTGGATTTTCCAGACCAGCAGGTTTAGGGAAGTCATGCTTTGACCACACACACACACACACACACACACACACACACACACACACACACACACCTAAACATCCACATTCCAATGTAAAGAACAAACACCCACTGATGTATAAATAAAGACCAGGGCAGTGGCACGGCGCGAGTCTCAGAGCCCGCACTTCTGTGCGAGTTCTGTGGCTGCCCTTGCTTGCAAGTAACTAACTGCAGTGTGTGTTTCTCCTCTCTGATTCTCAACTGAAGAAGTGTTTTAGAATAAATCTCCTGACATTGTTTTGGTCCTCCGAGCCGGATCAGAAACATCAGAACTGTTGTTTGTGACTCTGTTCCAGGATCTGGCACACTGTTTCCTGACGCCGTGGAGCCAGCACCGAAGACTGTGCACAGCCCTCTTAGACGAGGAGGACCCGGGACGTTTGAGTCTGGGCCGGTCTGTTCCACGGCGGTGGGATTCAAACTGACAATCCGAACCACAAGTGAGACGTCTGAGGGTGAGAAACACTATTTTGATATATAAAACGGCCGCAAAGGTTTAAAGAAACGTGATAAAATGGGTTTAAGTTCGCCAAAAGGAACTGTGTTTAGACCAGTTTTAGAGGTAGCTGAAATTACTTCGTGACAAATTAAAACACGTTGAGATAAAGAAATTAAATTAGGTTTAAGTTCGCCAAAAGGAACTGTGTTTAGACTGGTTTTCAGAGGTAGCCGTGAAATACTTCGTGACAAATTAGCGCGCAAATGTCTATGTGTGTGTGTGCGTTGTGTAACAGTAATCTGCATTAAGCTTAAGGTTGCTCAAATACAGTACAATGACATATGAGATGAAGTAAAATAGGTAAATATTTGAACTAATGACGTGCATAGAGGCACTTGACCTGTTTGAAAGACTGTCATCCTAATATGAGCCATTGTTGAGATATAGAGCACAGATATGAAAACAACTAATATGCTGAACCCTGTATGAAACCGCTGAAAACTACATGATGGAGAAGCTGAATTGAATATGAAAGTGCAAGTCTTTGCCACTGTGGGCAAAGCACGCAACCACTGTGTGAGGTTGCGTTGCTGTCTCTTCTGAGCTGATGAGCAAGCTACACATTATCAGATCAGGAGCTGGCTGAGAACTCATCAAAGAGAGGGAAACAGAACTTTGATAACTATGATAACTGGAGTGTGCAGCGTTTCCGTGAGTTCTTTCAGATGCTCAGCAGTTTTCCTGTCTCTTGACTTATGTGTGTAGAGTGTTTATAGCATCAGCATCATGTTTTTGTTTATTTGTTTTGTTGGGTTGAAAACTAACTAGATAAACTTGTGATCATACTTTATGGATCACCATCATCAGTCATATGGTTTATATATGCAGATGAAAAAGTGAGTGTGAATGTGTCTGACGTCGCAGTGTGTGTGTGCGCTGTGTAAAAGTAACTTTTAAGCCTCCAATTGTGAGAGCGGTGATTCTGCAGGTCACTATGCAAAAAAAAAAAAAAAAAAAAAAAAAAAAAAGTGTAGAGTAAAGAAGAGACAAAATTTACATTGAAGATGGAAAAAAAATCATAGAGAAAAGGAGGTTTCAAAAAAAGAGAGAGTTCTGTGTGTCGGTTAAGCAGTGATGATAATAATGAAAAATGTCTAGTTTTGTCACTTTCAGATGAAAAGCAGACCTGGATCGATTTTCCACATGCAGCGGTCGGAAGAAAGTTATAGTTTAACACCATTGGAAATGTTCAGGCCAATTTCTGGCTAACTTATGTACAGCACCATGTGTTCCTCAACCTCATAAGCGAGCTCTCACTCCTCCCTGAAGACAAGGAATGCAGTTCCAAAGAGCAATAACATGGCAGATAAAGAGACAGCAGCAAAGTCCTGAGCAAAGAGTCCCACCAAGCAGCAGCAGTGTGGACAAACAGCATCGGAGAAGAAGAGCAAACCCATCATCCTGACTGATTGGATGAATGGCACTGTGTTTCCAACAAGCTGCAACTTCACTGTGCTTGTGAAAAGAACGTTTGAGGAGAACTGAGGAGACTGTTGGAAGTTGACATTTGCCACCTTTGGAGAAAATGGCAAGAAGAATACTTTAACAGCTAAAATTCAGTGGCGAACCATCCTACCTTTGTTAATAAGAGCTAGAAACATACTCTGACGGGTGACATTAAGTGCCAAACCATGCTACCTTTGTGAATGTTACCTATAAGCATAATTTAATGGGTAAAATGAAGTGGCAAACCATCCTGGCTTTAAGAATATGAGCTACAAGCATACTCTGATGGGCAACGTTAAGTGGCAAACCACCATACCTACTTTAGTTTGTGCTGGAATTACTCTGTGCCAGCAGAAATGTGCAGAAACTACCTACGGTAGGACGTTTTGCCAAAGTAGGATGGTTTGTCAGAACACCGGCATGGAGGGTCCAGACACTCCCACGGCGCAGATTTGCTATCCCCACAGAGCGTTTCTGGTGTGGCTTATGGAAAATACAGCGTGTTTCTCTGCTCCCGGTAAGCATGTCTGTTGTAGCCTGCGCTTTATAATTGTCTCTTTGTTTATTCAAACAGTGTTTAAAATGTGACTTGTTTGTTATCCAAAAACATTTGATCTATGTTACTGATTTAAAATTATATGTATATATTTCAGGTTTTTTAGCTCAAACAGACTCTTGAGCATATTCATTGAGCAAATCCACATAACCAGTGTGCAGCCTAATGTACATCTTTGAACTGTATGTTAATCAGTACATGAAGCGTAGCTCTGAAAAGAGTCCATCATTTGTGAATTTACAGATTTGTTTTTAACTGCAGTTTTCACAAACTGTGGATGATGAAATCCTCTTTATTTTAGAAAATGTCTTTAAACTATCGCTGTTCCTACTTACTGAGTTCCCAAGCTACTTTTTTACTATGTGAATAAACTATTCGAACTAGAAAGGATTTAAAGACACATCTTAATTGAAGAAAAGGTGAAAAATTTGGAATGAAATTTATGTGACTGTTCATCTAAAATCCAGCAGAGAGTGAAAATCCAAGAGCTGCTGCAATCCTCTGCATTAATGATCTCTGTTTCTCTCTTTCTCTCTTTCTGTGTGTGTGTGTGTGTGTGTGTGTGTGTGTGTGTGTGTGTGTGTGTGTTCACAGAGGGGAGGTCACGACAGGAGTTCCCTGAGTTGACACGTATGAACCATAAAGTCAGTTTGGACTGAGGAGCAGTTGGTAAACACAGAAGTACATCCAACCTTGACAAAATTTCTTGTTTATCTACTTCATGCACATTGCATGCACAAGAATCCAAATCTCTGTATCACAATGATTTCATTAAAGCCTTACAGGGAGTGCAGAATTATTAGGCAAGTTGTATTTTTGAGGAATAATTTTATTATTGAACAACAACCATGTTCTCAATGAACCCAAAAACTCATTAATATCAAAGCTGAATGTTTTTGAAGTAGTTTTAGTTTGTTTTAGTTTGAGCTATTTTTAGGGGGATATCTGTGTGTGCAGGTGACTATTACTGTGCATAATTATTAGGCAACTTAACAAAAACAAATATATACCCATTTCAATTATTTATTTTTACCAGTGAAACCAATATAACATCTCCACATTCACAAATATACATTTCTGACATTCAAAAACAAAACAAAACAAATCAGCGACCAATATAGCCACCTTTCTTTGCAAGGACACTCAAAAGCCTGCCATCCATGGATTCTGTCAGTGTTTTGATCTGTTCACCATCAACATTGCGTGCAGCAGCAACCACAGCCTCCCAGACACTGTTCAGAGAGGTGTACTGTTTTCCCTCCTTGTAAATCTCACATTTGATGATGGACCACAGGTTCTCAATGGGGTTCAGATCAGGTGAACAAGGAGGCCATGTCATTAGTTTTTTCTTTTTTATACCCTTTCTTGCCAGCCACGCTGTGGAGTACTTGGACGCGTGATGGAGCATTGTCCTGCATGAAAATCATGTTTTTCTTGAAGGATGCAGACTTCTTCCTGTACCACTGCTTGAAGAAGGTGTCTTCCAGAAACTGGCAGTAGGACTGGGAGTTGAGCTTGACTCCATCCTCAACCCGAAAAGGCCCCACAAGCTCATCTTTGATGATACCAGCCCAAACCAGTACTCCACCTCCACCTTGCTGGCGCCTGAGTCGGACTGGAGCTCTCTGCCCTTTACCAATCCAGCCACGGGCCCATCCATCTGGCCCATCAAGACTCACTCTCATTTCATCAGTCCATAAAACCTTAGAAAAATCAGTCTTGAGATATTTCTTGGCCCAGTCTTGACGTTTCAGCTTGTGTGTCTTGTTCAGTGGTGGTCGTCTTTCAGCCTTTCTTACCTTGGCCATGTCTCTGAGTATTGCACACCTTGTGCTTTTGGGCACTCCAGTGATGTTGCAGCTCTGAAATATGGCCAAACTGGTGGCAAGTGGCATCTTGGCAGCTGCACGCTTGACTTTTCTCAGTTCATGGGCAGTTATTTTGCGCCTTGGTTTTTCCACACGCTTCTTGCGACCCTGTTGACTATTTTGAATGAAACGCTTGATTGTTCGATGATCACGCTTCAGAAGCTTTGCAATTTTAAGACTGCTGCATCCCTCTGCAAGATATCTCATTATTTTTGACTTTTCTGAGCCTGTCAAGTCCTTCTTTTGACCCATTTTGCCAAAGGAAAGGAAGTTGCCTAATAATTATGCACACCTGATATAGGGTGTTGATGTCATTAGACCACACCCTTCTCATTACAGAGATGCACATCACCTAATATGCTTAATTGGTAGTAGGCTTTCGAGCCTATACAGCTTGGAGTAAGACAACATGCATGAAGAGGATGATGTGGACAAAATACTCATTTGCCTAATAATTCTGCACTCCCTGTATTATTTTATGGGGGCAATATCACAAATGACCGTAGATCATTAATAGGGAACAAAAAAGAAGGATCACATCAGCAATGTTGCTGTTAGACAGAAGTCTTGACACGTGCTTATAACTTAAAACACAAAAAACTCAGTTACAGCTGGTAAGATTTATGGTATAAACCAGACTTTCACAGTCTGCATCTTTACAGGGTTGTTTTCTGCTTTTGT
This sequence comes from Oreochromis aureus, assembly GCF_013358895.1. Classification (NCBI taxonomy): domain Eukaryota; kingdom Metazoa; phylum Chordata; class Actinopteri; order Cichliformes; family Cichlidae; genus Oreochromis; species Oreochromis aureus. Next base: position 29,264,185 of record NC_052950.1, on the reverse strand, counting down.
TCACTCCTAGTGTGATTAAAAAACAACAACCACAAACACAGAGCCCACTAACTATTAGCCGCTTTCCCCCCTAAACAGTCAGTTGACTGAGAGAAATGCAATCCATTATTGTGAACGCTGAAGGAGATGTGCTCCATAGTCAAACTTATATTTCTTTAACTTACATTCTGTTTAATTCCGGCATCCCTTTATGGTTTAATGGAAAATTGGTTAAACCATTGCTCAACTTATGTCTGAATGACGGCAGATAATTCTGATGAAACTGACCCTGTAAGCACTTTGCAGCTGAGTCGAGGGCTCGTGGAAATAAGGTCAGGAGGTGTCCGGCGTGAGTGCGCGTGCGGTCTGTCCATTTGGGACGTCTGACAGACACATTAGTGCAACTCAGAGTGTGAGCAGCAACTCCTGTATACTAAACATAAGAAAAGTAATTTGTAGTGCTTCTTTTTTTTAACCGAGATTCCAGGGCTCATGCTTATATGGTTTTGTTTTATTCAAAAACAGGTTATTTTAGCGATTGTGTAACTGTGTCCTTGACCTTTTTACCGGCTTGAGGAGTTGGTTCCCTGGTGCAGATATTTGGGATGGTTCAAACGCCGAGTCTCCAAATGCAAACAAAAGGATATTTTCCACGTTATTTCTTAAATGTGTTTAAATGGGATGGGATGATGTAAAAGTAATAAACAATAAATGTAAATCTGTTTTTTTTAAACTTTGCAGACTCATTTACCCACTCCAGTGACAGCGATAAAAAAAGATCATGGCTTTAAAGAGATTGTGAACAAAATGCATTACATTTTGTTTTTTGCTACATTAACAACTTTTCCAACTCTGATTCTCTGCAGGACCAACACGGACATCAGTTTAGACTGAAATCCAGTTCCAACGGCACATGCAACATGTTCAAGCTTGCACGAAGGCATCTTTCTTTCAGCTTAACGAGTGAACCGTCAGCTCGTTCAAACACACGTTAAAGTCCGTTTGGCTCGACACCACCGAACAGAGGCAGCAACATAACATAGCTAACATTAACAGTGCAGTGAATCCTGCTTGTGCCGTCATATTCAGGACTGCAAACCGAGCAGCATCACTGACTTTCAGCTTGTGTTTGTGGATATATGACTGACTTTAATTATCCATGAAATCATCACATTCTCTGTAAGATTAAGGTCGACTATTTAACGGCGAATATTTTAAAGTAAAGGCTTTAAAACCAAGTTAGTACAAACATCACTAATGTCACATAACTTTGCCGACATGTGGCCAACAGTGATGTTTTAAAGTTCTTCATTATTAAACATTTACACATAAATAAGTGACATAATATTCAGTAAGGCAAGTTTATTTATATAGCACAATTCAACAACAAGGTCATTCAGAGTGCTTTACAGAGACATTAAAAAACAAAAACAAATAAAAAGCATGATTTAAAATTGATTAAAAAAAATTAAGCTTATAAGTGTGGATTTGGTGCTTTATTCAAATGCAGCTGAGAACAGGTGAGTCTTCAACCTGGATTTAAATAAACTGAGTGTTTCAGCTGATCTGAGGCTTTCTGACAGTTTGTTCCAGATATATGGAGTAGTGATGGGTCGTTCGGGAACGAAATGGCTCTTAGAGCCGGATCTTTGAAGTGAACGACGCTAGCCGTGGGTTATTTTTTTTCTTTCTCTCACCCTCTCTCTCTGTCTCGCACTTTTTTTTCTGCTTCACTCCGCACGCGAGCCCTGTGCTTTGCGCTGGGCAGAGGGGGGAGGGGCGGTAGTTACAGTCGCAGTAGCAGAGGAACAGAGCGGGAGGGAGAGAGAGAGAAAGAGATCCAGGGACAACAACGTCACATTAAAAAGGTATAGTAATCATCCACAACTATTTTCAGTTGCAGATGATAAAGGATTCAGAAAGTTTCTTCATGCAAGCCCATATGACAGAGAATATGCATCTTCTTTTTCATATCTTAATTTATATTTAATTGTGCTGTGGTTTGCAGTGTTTTGTGTTGTTTCATTTTCAATTTGTTTAAAAGGAAAAGCTAAAAATTTAAATAGTTAAAAGTTGAACAGTGACTAGTTGGTTTTTGTATTATATGATTTATTTATTACATTTTATGTGGAGTGACTAAATAAAAGTATATTTACCCCTAGAGACAGAGCAGCAAGTACATACTCCAAAACACGTAAAAACTCAGAAGCACGTAAAAACTCCAAAACACATAAAAACTCAGGCTACGTCCACACGTACCCAGGTATTTTTGAAAACGGAGATTTCTAAAAATGTCTATTTTCGAAAACTCCGTTTTTGCATTTACGTGGATGAGGAAAACGGAGAAAACGCAGCGTCAAAGATGTGCGCCTTTTTTGACGTCACACTGTGCGCCACGTTTTGTTTCAGTGAAATGAATTTCTATAATACTGTTACTTAGGGATGGGTACCGGTGTCCGGTGCCATGATGGCACCGGTTCTGACATAAACGGTAGTAACCAGACCGAAAAGCAGCGCACATTTCGGTGCTTTATTTCGGTGCTTTATTTTTTTTTTCCTGAGCCAACTCTAGCCAATCATTTTACGTTTCCGAGGATAGTAGGCGGGCCCAGGTACGTACGTATGCCCAAGGCGAAGCGGTCAAAAATCTGGCTGTACTTCGCAGCAAAAGATGCAAACTCAGCTGCCTGCAACAAGTGCTTAGGGTGATACTGTGCAAAGGAGGTAACACCTCGAATCCAATGAAACACCTGGCGACGCGTAGCGTTTTTTTTAAAAGCCGAGAAATGCGCGTGTTTGATAGCTTGCTGCCAGACCTCACACCGTGCACATCTACTGCGGGTGTGGTGCCTGTTATCGGACCTGGAGTTAGCAACATCCCCCAAAAACCCGAAGAGTAGAGTCCTGGCCCCTAGCCCTGCCAGTGTAGCAGAAATGATGAGGATGATGATGGCAGCAGCAGCCGTTCTTCTCTGCGTGAGTAGCTTAATGTTGTTCGTGTGTAATTTACGTTGAGTAGGCTAACCACATTATTACATTAATGCATGTAAGGTGAACTAGCAAACACCGTCGTAGTTACATGCGGCTGTCTTCTTGTTTGATGGCAGATACTCTCTTCACCCTGGCCAAAAAGACTAAAATGTATGAATGTGTGTGTGAATGGGTGAATGACTGGATATGTAAAGCGCTTTGGGGTCCTTAGGGACCATAAAAAGCGCTATATAAATACAGGCCATTTAAAATGACCAAAGAAAAAGTGGAAAACAGTTAAACATGAGAAGTTTTGGACAAAGTTTGTGTTTTTCCATTGTTTAAGCACTGCTTCCAGCCAAGAGTGATGCCATATATGCCCTATAGCTGCAGAAAAGGCTAACATTGTTATCTTTTACAAAAACAGCTAAACATGAGAGGTTTTTGGACCAATTTTGTGTTCTCCATTCTTTAAGCACCGGTTTGAGCACCGTTTAAGCATCGGCACCGTTTCAAAAGTACCGGTTTGGCACCGGTATCGGATAAAACCTAAACGATACCCATCCCTACTGTTACTGTTAATTGTACTCTCTGCAGTGTTTAAATGCTTACATATACACACACAGTTACTGTCCCTCCACACATACGACTCAGTTCTGCTTCTATGCCCCATCTTTGTTTACTATTTCCCACCGAGGCTTCTAGACTTCTGATTGGCCAACATTTCTACACGTTTAGGAATATATCGGCACCTGTTGCTTTGGCATGCTCCTAGCAGCGTTTTCCTTCATTTCTGCATTTACATGTGGACGGGATTATTTTTTAAAACAAAAACGGAAAATCTCTGTTTTCAAAAATACCCGTGTACGTGTGGACGTAGCCTCAGAAGCACGTACAAACTCCAAAACATGTACAAAAGACAACAGAAGTGCTCCAGAATGCTAGGCGCAGTGTTGAGCTTTTGTTACCTAGAGGCTACACAAGCCAGCAAGTACCAACGACCGGTGTGTGGTAGTCAGTGTTGGGGAGTAACGGAATACATGTACCGCCGTTACGTATTTAGAATACAAAATATGAGTAACTGTATTCCGTTACAGTTACCGTTTCAAAAGGTGGTATTCAGAATACAGTTACTTTGTTGAAATAAATGGATTACACGGCGGTACTTTCCTGTTTCATATTGTCGCGGGTCAGGACTGTTTGGGTTTGTTTGACAGCTACGTTCTGTTGTTCCAGGCGGCAGCGTTACGGTTGCCATGGTTACAGGGTTACGCTCTCTCTCTGCGTGTTTCCTGGGTGAGAGAGCGCTTTTTTGTTGTTGTTGTTGTGCTAAGCTAAAAGGCAGAATGCTACAGGCATGGCCCTAAAGAATGTAGCATCATGGGCAGTGTAGTCCGTGCTGCAGCGAGAATGGACTGCCATACCCGTTATGTGTCTGTGAGCGAGGGAGGGAGAGAAAGGAAAAGTCCGAGCTGTCACGGAGCAAAAACGGGAGCTGGAAGCATGTAAATATAATAATAACCACTGCAGCCAAGAAGAGTGCCTGAGGAGCCCAGCTGTAAGTAAGCTATTAAGACTCAACTGTACAGTGTGTTCGTGTTTTCCTCCGGAAAAAATAAGTTCCGTTGGAGAAGCCTTTCAACGCCTCTCTCTGTCTCGCGCAAGCAAAGTTGACCCAGACAACAAAGTAAAGCTATTTTTCGGCTACCAGCCCAACACGAACCCACCGTATTAGCCAGAGGTCCCTTTACTACGGTTCGGAGCCGCGGACCTTCAGTAACAGTAATAAATCACAGCAATAGTACATTCACGTAGTTGTAAACAGCATGATAATATATTAAGTAATCCAAAGTATTCAGAATACGTTACTGTCATTGAGTAACGTAACGGAATACGTTACAGAATACATTTTGGGGCATGTATTCAGTATTCTGTAATGGAATACATTTTAAAAGTAACCTTCCCAACACTGGTGGTAGTAAGAGGTAAATGAACTTTTTTTTTAATTATTTGAATATATATGAGTGCTTGTGTATAAATACACAAACAATACACATATGCTTTCAATTGTGTAATTTAAGTGATCTAGGTAGCTCTGTTTTGGAAGTTCAGTTAACGCTAGAAATGTGTTTTAGAGTTTGTACATGCTTTTTGGAGTTTGTACGTGTCTCTAGGGGCCACTGTATATATTTATATATAAGCATATATAAATAAAACCACTTTTTTTACATTAGTAATTCCTTTTGTGCATAATTTTATATTATTGTAAAAATAAATAAATTAAAGCAACAAAACAACCTGAAGAGCCGGCTCGGAGTCGAAAGAACCGGCTCTTTTTAGTGAGCCGAGCCGAAAGAGCCGGTTCTCTAAAAAGAGCCGGAAATCCCATCACTAATATGGAGCATAAAAGCTGAATGCAGCTTCTTTGTGTCTGGTTCTGGCTCTGGGAACTGATAAAAAAAAAAAACAGATTCAGGTGACCTGAGGGATCTGGAAGGTTCATACTGGGTCAGAAGGTCACTGATGTATTTTGGTCCTAAACCATTCAGATCTTTATAGACCAGCATCAGAACTTTAAAGTCTATTCTCTGACGGACAGGCAGCCAGAGTAAAGACCTCAGAGCTGGACTGGTGTGGTCCACTTTTTTGGTCTTAGTGAGGACTCGAGCAGCAGAGTTCTGAATGAGCTGTAGTTGTCTGACTGATTTTTTAGGTAGACCTGTAAAGATGCTGTTACAGTAATCAAGCCTACTAAAAATGAATGCATGGACTAGTTTTTCCAGGTCCTGTTGAGACATCATATCAGTACTTACTTTTAAACGTTTACTCTTTGGCTGCTCTGCTTCCACTGTTTTTTTTTCCGGCAAAATTATCCACACCCACCGCCGCGCTATGTAATCTGGGATATGTTGGGCCACGAAGTCTACACCGACACATCCTTAAAATTCAGGGAAATGCAGACCCTGAATTGGGATACAGCCCAGGAGTGACATGTTTAGCCACATGTTCTCTTTAAGTTGCTGGCTGTCTGAGTGGTGTCCCAGAAACGATGTGGGCTTCATAGATAATTGGCAAACCTTCTGGAGGAAACCTGGTCTTGTTAGGAGAGACGGCATCCATCCCACTTTGGATGGAGCGGCTCTCATTTCTAGAAATATGGACAAATTTATTAAACCCCCTAAAATATGACTATCCAGAGCTGGGACCAGGAAGCAGAGCTGCAGTCTTACACGCTTCTCTGCAGCTTCTCTCCTCCTGAAACGACAGCCTCAACACAGCATTTAATCTGTTATTAGACTATTAAATATTTCACTTTAATGTTGCAACTATGCGGTCACTTCTGTCTTTAAACAAAATATTTTCCAGTTACAGAAATCATGAAGTCCAAACTAAAGTGTTACTGATGCTATATGCATTTTATATAAATAATCGATGATGGTACTGACATGAAGGAAGAGAAAGTTACAGGTTGCATCCTTTGAGTTTGTCTCCGTGCCTTTGGGCGATTTTCAGAAGGACAGAAGTTTCTGTTCAATTCTTAAATCCATTTTTTCCAAACACAAACACTATTTTAAAGCTTCTAAAGAGTAAAATATTAATGATAATTAAATAACAGTAATAAAAACAGAAGCTCTCAGATCCATCAAACCAAGCAGCAGAAAGAACAATAAGAGTAGAGAAAACTTTAACCTGTAGACTTTATTATGTTTGTTAAGGTTCAAAAATTGGAGAAAAGGAGTACGGAGGGCTCACAAGCAAATAACCACTCTGGTCCAGAAGGTGTGATCAAAGCGAAGATTTATTGTTCACACGCGCGGAGTTCCACCACTGGGCAAAGTCAGTGATCGAACTAAAACTTACAATAATTAGACAAAGGTTTTATATGGGTAAGACAACAAAGCCCCCTCTTTTGCAAAAACAGACAAAGTACAACATACGTCAGCCTAAACCACAAAATGTTCCTGCTAACTTTTAACATATTTTAAAATACATCATGTCTCATCTTCATCCTGGTGTCGCACCATGAACGCAGGCTTATCTTCCCCGAGCATCAGGTGCACTTCCTGTAACCCTCTGACAGTACGCCAACAGAACTAGAACTTGCAATTGCAGCAAAAACACATCTTAACTTTTTACCTACTAAAATGAATCTACTATGGTGTGTACGTGTGTGTGTGTGAGTGTGTGTGGGTGTCTGCTATATACTCTATGTATGTGTCATGACCTCTCCAGCACCTCGGCTCACCTCACACCTCTCATCCTAGCCAGACATAAGGCCTGCGCACATACACAGCTGAACTATGTGTGGCTTCTAGGCTAAATGTCACACTCCAAAAAAATGCTCCTCAACCCATGAAGGAAACTTACTTAAAATAAACATCAAATGAAACTTAAACTTACTCAAAAGGCTATCAAGTATAAATGATAAACTTAAATCTTAGCTCTAAAGGATATAAGTAATAAAAATAAACATCACTCTAGGGATATGTCATGTAAGCAGGTGTATTGCAATTCCTTTCAGAGCTCCGGTCATCCCCACCGTGTGTTGGCTGATCATTCACGCCCGCCAAGAGTTTCTGACCTTCACTTGACCAGGAGCCACAGCTCTTTAATAAGCTCAAATGCAATCATGTATAAAAGATTAAAATCATTTTCATAACAAAGGTTCTCTCTTCTCAGACCTGCCGATCTGTTTGCTCGTCTCTACTACAGTTTAACCATTGAAACTTACACAGATCAGCATACTATGTGGAAGTTACAGATTACATAATGGCAAAAGCATTTTGTCAGACCCCTCATGTTCCAGCTGCTCTACAGACGCTGTGACCTCGAACTTAAGCAGGTCGTAAAGTATGTGCAGCTCAATAACTTCATAAATAGACCCTGTGGTATTTAGGCAGCAGAACAACTAAGAATAACAACTACAAATAATGTTTTTAGGTTTCTGTTGTACTGCAAGGTTCTGTACAGGAGAACCAAACCAAGAGCAAATATTACGTCTCATTTACACCCGAGCACGAAGAGCCTTCAAAATGTATCAAATTGAATCATCTTCGTTTAGATGCAAGAAGAATCATATAGAAATGAAAGAGTATAAATATGAATCCAGAGCAAAGATATCCTCTAAATCAGCGTAGCACATGTGCAGCTGCTGGGATTCACTTAAGCATTCGGCTCGTCGCTGTTGCAGATTTTTCTCTCGCTGTTCTGGCTCACAGCGCTGCAAGCACAAAAATAAATATCCTCAAAGGTGTGAAAGGGAGCTAATTAGTAAGAGTATTGTTACTCTCCCCAGGAGTAGTCCAGCAGTAGAAATCAGTCCAATAACAAGGTGTGTAACATCTAGCAGGGTGACAGAAAAACCCAGAGTAACTTCTAAGGACCTCAACGTCTCTCTCACATTGCGTTTTTTAAACATGTTTCCATTTGTCACTTCAGTCTTTACTCTGAAATACAGGAAGATAAATCATGGCTGAAACAATTTCTCATGAAACCAGGGGTGTGGTCCAACAGTCAGTTTTGGTGAGGAAGGTTCCTAACTGAGAGAAGTGACCCAGAAGTATCTGTGTAGCAGCCACAATGAATCAAGATCATGAGCTTTATTAACTGATCAAAGTCTATTCTTTCATCTTCTGTATTATTCAGTTTGCATTGGTAATGCCCATTATTGTAATGCTTTTTAAAGATGATCAAAACTTTATTTTACTTTGGGTTAGCTGGGATAAGTGATGGATGGAGGGAATTTTCCTTCAGTCACAGAAATCCTAAACAGGAAGGAGGAGCAGAGTTACAGTGGATCACTATCCAGCAGGGAAACAAGATTTATTTCAATTTCTTGGCCATGAGTGAGATTTACTAAGTGGGCAAATTAGGGTGACGAAACAGTTCCAGAGTGATCTATTAATAGTGCACCAATTTACATTCAGAGATGCATGCAGCCAGTTCAGCCACGAGACTCTGTGAAGTTTTGGTATAAGGGATAAGTCTTCTGACCAAACCTGCTGGGACTGTGTGAGGTCCTGAGGCTAAGAGTAAGGATTTATCCACAGGAGAGCTGCGTTCTTACAAACCGTCCCACTGTGTAAACCTGACATCTGTGGAACAGCTGAGCTGTATGATGTGTACAAGGACACAAAACATTATTTACCATCAGATCCCGAGCCCTCCATGTGTTAATCAAGAAACTGCTGCTGTGCTACATCCATAAATAATGAATAAATTAGGAGCTAAAGCTAAAAGGACAGTTTATTTGTACCATCTTCATGTGAACACATTCAAGAACATCACAGATGAAAGAAACATTAAAAACTTCCACACTACATAAAGCAAGAAAAATAGTTTTTCTTTCAGGTGGTTTCAGAAAAATAAAAACATCAAACAGCTCCAAGACGCTCTTTGAAAGAACTAAAAACCTTTATTCTCATGGTCCAATCATGAGTGAACTCCCCGATGAAGCCTTGTGTGCTAAAACATGTCAGAGTTTTAAAGGTTAAACACGAGTTTCCAAAACATTTTGCTGGAGAACAATGAACTATTTGACTGAGTTTCAATTATTTACAGACGAGCAAAACCAGGACAGAGAAAAAAGGACAAAACTGACTCAGTAAAACGACAGAAAATAAGATCCCATGTAAATCTGTATTATGTCGAAGTTCAGCCCAGCAACCAGTTCAGTTCAACACAAGTTTAAATGATTCTATCTGAACTCTGTGGAGCCTGATCTCAAGCTTTTTGAGTCTGACACTGAAACCAGAGGATCTTTCTGTCTCTTCAGATTCACTGTGATGGGGGTGATTTCAGCCCTGAGTGATCACGCTGATGTTTGCACAGAGCAGACAATGAGGTGAATGTTTGGGCACACTGGTAACAGTGAAACAGTTTATTAGTAACGTGGGATCGTTTGTGTTTGGAGTATGAACTGAGATTCCTGAAGCTCTTGTCACACTGGTCACAGCTGTAGTTTCCTTCCATGTGTGTACGTTCATGATTGTTACGATTAGCTGATTGTGAGAAGCTTCTGTCACAGTGTCTGCACTTGTATGGTTTCTCTCCTGTGTGGACTCGTTTGTGTGTTTTAAGCTGACCTGCAGAGGTGAAGGATGACCCACACTGATCACAGAGGTGCTTTTTAACCCCACTGTGAATCAGTTCATGTTGTTTTAACTCACTTGATGTGGTGAAGCTTCTCCCACATTCTTTGCAATATTTCAGTTTGCCTCCAGTGTGTCTACATTGATGCCAACTGAAACCTTTTCCACAGAGGTCACAATGAAAGTCTTTCCCACCACCACAGTGATGACAGGGTTGAGAACTGGATCCATCTGTGTTGCTCTGCTTCTAAACAAAGACACAAAGAGTGTAAGTCAGTCCTTCAACACTTTTATCCTGAACGTCGCCTGAAATAAAGAGCATCTCTGCAGACGTCCAATTACATTTTACTGTTTTAGTTAAAACATTAAGTTTACTGGGCTGCAATAACTACAATACTACCACCATAATACTACAGTAATACTAAAACCATAACTGACATGAAAATCTGAATAATCACTGTAGTAGAATTGCTAACATGCTAACACAGTTTAATGAGCAGAGTTGTTCCAAACAGTCAGGCTAAAATGACAAGATAACAATATAAATACATACCTCACAGTAACTGCACTTGTAGAGTCTCTTTCTGGTGTGGATCTGTTGGTGTTGTCTCAGGTAATGTGGAGCTTTAAAACTCTTCTCACACAGGTCACATTTATAAGGTCGTCCCTCAGTGTGGGTAAACATGTGTTGCTGTAACTGTGCGTCTGTAGCAAAGTATTTGCCACACTGTTCACAGCTGTACACATCATGTCTGGTGTGAATGCGTAGGTGTGTATTTCGGTACCCTCTCTGGCTGAAAGTTTTTCCACAGATGTCACAGGTGTATGCCTTAATTCCAGAGTGGGTAACTAGATGACTCTGTAAGCTGCTACTTTGAGTAAAAGCTCTGCCACACTGATCACAACTGTACGCTTTAACTCCACTGTGGATGAGTTGGTGTTTTTTTAGGTAACCCTTCAAGGAAAATGACTTTCCACACAAGTCACAGCTGAACGGTCTCTCTCCAGTGTGGATGACCTGATGACGTTTTAGTTCAGCCTTCCCAGTAAACTCCTTCCCACACTCGTCACAGGTGTATGCCTTAATTCCAGAGTGGGTAACTAGATGCCTCTGTAAGCTGTTACTGTGAGTAAAAGCTCTGTCACACTGATCACAGCTGTACGCTTTAACTTCACTGTGGATGAGTTGGTGTTGTTTTAGGTGAACCTTCAAGGAAAAAGACTTTCCACACAAGTCACAGCTGAACGGTCTCTCTCCAGTGTGGATGACCTGATGACGTTTTAGTGAATTCTTCCTAGTAAAATCCTTCCCACACTCGTCACAGGTGTATGTTTTCTCTCTCTTTCTTCTGTCAGGTTTGTCGGCCTCCTGAGAGCGCTGACCTCTCGCTCCATGTTGGGCCTGCAGTGACAGAGATACAAACAGAGGCAGTGAGTGAAATGCAGTCGTGGAACAAACTGAACCTTCAAACTCCCTCCATTAACACTAGTTTTAAACCTGAAGGTGGAGTGTGGCACCAAACACCTTAAAGGTCTCTTATCCCCACCTGCTGGTAGTTCTAACATATTACATCCAACCTGGTGCTAAAAATAATTCATGACTGTTTAAGCACTAAAATCATGCCCATCCCTCCTGGTTGTACACACACACACACACACACACACACACACACTTATATTTTTTTGTAATTTAAATTATTATTTTTATAATTTATATTATATTGTTGTTTCCTATTACATATTTCTATAATTTTTATATATATATATAAATAATCATTTACTGATAATAAATTGTATGTTTATTTATTTGTTTATTCAAAAGGAACCCCATTAGCTTCCACAACAGATGTTGCTCGTCTTCCGTCAAATACAATCACATAAAATATTACACAATAAAGTGGATTCAAGATATCCACATAATTTGGCTCTTACATCCACAGTGAGGTTTCACAATTGTTAAAATATAAGCAATCAATAATAATAATATAATAATAATATCAATAACATTGAGGCACATTACACAAATTTCAAAAACAAATCCTCTCTTACAATATTTACAACAACTAAAAACTCTGTAAATCAGCTTTTAAGTGTTCATTGAAGTTTTGAATAGTTGCTAATTCTCTAATTTTATAACTCAATTTATTCCACTTAAAAGTTGCTCTAAATATAACAGTTTTACAAAAAGTTACTTTTAACTTGAGAATTTACTAAATTGCAGTTTGTTGAAAACTGTGTAATATGATTATGTATTTCATCTGGATACTGCAGCTGAGCAGAAATAAATGTGGTGTGTTTAACAGAATTGCTTTCTTTATAACTACAAGTAAGCCATAGAATATTTTAGCCTGTACAGGAAGCCAAGAAAGTTGATTATGCATTTTATCAATATTAGTATAGTATGAACATCTTAACACTAATCTGGACGCCTTATTCTGGACTAACTGAAGTCTGTTAAGATCTGTCTTATTAGCTGCTGACCAAATGATTGAACAATACTCCAGATGAGACATTACTAGTGCATTAATGACATCTTTCATAATTGAAGAAGTGATACAGAAAGAGCATTTCATAGCCATAGCTATGCCTCGTCCCATTTTCTTAATAACAGAGTCGATGTGCTGAGACCATGAAAGGTGGTGATTTATGGTAACGCCGAGTAGTTTAATCTGGGTGACGTGTTCTAACACTGGCTATGGAAAGACTCAGTTGTGGGCTGTTGACTAATCTGCTTCTAATTAACATAGATTTGGATTTAGATACATTTAAAATCATGTTATTTTTACTTATCCAGTCAAACACATTCAGCAAATTTTGTTGTGACACGCTGATCAATTCAGAGTTGTCACTGGCTGAATAAAACATGGTGGAATCATTGGCATACCCAAGATTAAGCCAAGACATATTGCAGATCGTTTGTGAAAACTGAATAGAGAAGTGAGGCAGCTGCCTTGGGGTAAACCACAGTTCATGTCGCAGCCCTCGGAGAAATAACCAGTATAATAAACCCTTTGTTATCTTCTGTCCAAATAATTTTTCATCCAGCACAGAGCAGCTGGTGAAAATCAATAACATTTTAGTTTATCAATCAAAAGATCAAAATTTATCAAATCAAATGCAGCACTAAAGTCCAAGAATATCACTGTCCCATCATCTAGACGTTTATACCATATATTATCTGTCATATGAATTAGAGCTGAGCTGGTAAAATGACCAGCTTGGTCCAGTGAAGAAAAATGTCTGATTGTAACCTGAGGGTTTTTTTACATTAAGAAAAAGGCACCAAACATCAAACCAATTTAAGCCTAAACAGTAACACATGAAAGTAGAGCAGGGCGATATGACCAAAAATATTTATCACGATATACATTTGAAAGTTTGCGATAACGATATAACTGATGATATAATTGAGGCGAGACAAAATAATTTACAACTCCACAACTTTATTAGTGCAAAAAACCCATCAATGTATTTTCACTTAAACAAGCAGCTGTTTTTATGTGCATTAAAGTTATATAAAAATTTAACAGTGCAAATGCAAATTGCTTGCTGAGAGTTTAACCAAAAGGCATTTCCAGTGGAAATTGGCCAACATTTGCTCCGTTGAATTTGCATTTTTTATATAACTTTAATACACATAAAAAAACAGCTTCTTTAGGTGAAAATACATTGGGTTTTTTTTTTTTTTTTTTTTTGCACTAATAAAGTTGTGGAGTTGTAAAGTATTTTGTCTAGTGTCAATTATATCGTCAGCTATATCGTTATCGCACATTTTCAAATGTATATCGTGATAAATATTTTTGGTCATATCGCCCTGCTCTGTCTGTCACCTTCTGTGTTGAGCTCATTGTTTTCTCTGTAGTGGCTGAGCTGAGTCCAAGTAGCTGAAAATGTTCCTCTGCTGCTCCGTCAGACTCTTCTCTGCCTGCTGATCAGCTGGGACACAAAACAGATCTTTGTTAGGCTCCACACTGCACTGAAGAGTCAAAGTGTCTCATATGTTCATCTGACAACAAAAAACAACCAATTTTTGTCTCCTGAGGTGGGCAAACAGACACTAAAGGTTTGAGCACCGATACCAAATTTAGCAGTATGGCAGACCAGTAGCAGGAGAGACTGAGGCCTGTTATTAGAATCAACTGCCCAGTGGGCCGACACAACGATTTGTACCGATAAGACAACAACAGCTGTGTTTTATCCTGGAATACATTTCTTTTACATTTTCTTGAAATGTTTTTCATTGTAGCACTTTTACCTCCAACTAGGGGTGCAACGATACACAAAATTCACAGTTCAGTTCGGTTCGATACTTTGGTGTCACAGTTCAATATTTTTTTAGAGACAAAAATGTTCATGCCTTTTTAATTTGTCATTTATTAAAATTATAAATATATATTTTAACTTAAAAGTACAGTTTTTAAATTTAATGTTGCTGAAACAACAAAAAATAAATAAATCTGTAGATAACAGCAATGTTATGTTTGTCCATACTGCCTGCTGTTGCTGCTGTTACGGAGAGTTCCAGCAGGTGTCGCTGCGGTTCTCTCTGGGTTATGTGTACTTCCTGTTATGAATGTACGAACGTTCATGTTGGCTGCTAATAAATGCCTGGCATACAGTTACAGCGGACTGATTATTGCAAGCAAACCTACACGGTGTCAGAAGTGGGATGTATTAGAAAGCCCGCACAGTCCAAGAAGAAAAGGGGAGCCGGTAAGGATGACGAAAAAAAGCAATCTCCGCACAACATGGCGGACGGATTCCGGCGCCCAGATCCTCTCATCTTTGACGGCAACGTCGCTGAAAACTGGCGTAAGTTCGAGCGCGAATATGATATCTTTATCGCCGCTGCCCACAGTGACAAAAATGCTAAGACTAAGGCCTATATACTCCTCACTCTGGTCCCGCCAGAGTGAGGAGAGAGCGATCATTCACGTATGCCCCCGTAGTCATATAAGCTGAAGGCGTGGTAGAAGTCGCCGCGGAATCGAGGGAAGACCCTGCATGTCTAAAGAGAAAGTTCAGGGAGATCTGCAACCCAGAGACCAATGTCATAATGGAGAAGCATAACTTTAACAAAAGACAACAGAAACCATTGAAGCATATGTGAGCACGTTAAAGAACATGGCCAGAACTTGCAGCTTTGGTGCACTACAAGACGAATTAATCAGAGACAGATTAGTATGTGGTATAACCAGTGACAGCGTCAGACGTTCCCTGCTTAAAGAGACGGAACTCACTCTTGCCAAGGCGGTGCATATATGCCAAATAAGCGAGCTCACAGATCAACATAGCAAAGCCCTCTCTACACCAAAGCATATTACATCTGCTTGTGTGGACACTGTACAGATTAAACATGGCAAGTTCAAAAGGAAAACAAATAAGCCTCTAACGAACATTCAAAATTGCAGAAACTGTGGCGGTTCGTATCCAGCCACACGGGAGTAATGTCCTGCTTTCGGACAAGAGTGTCACGTCTGCAAAAAATACAATCATTACAAAAAACAATGCAGATCAGCAAAACCACGTCAAAGAGGCAAACAAGTGAACCAAATTTCAGAGGATACTGACCCAGACAGTGATGAGACATTTTGCATTGAGCACCTAACAACGAAGGGCGAGAACAATCACAATAAAGAAGGATACTGCACAGTCAAAGTTTTTGAAAAGGCCCTCAAACTAAAAGTAGACACTGGGGAAAAGTGCAACGTAATCTCACTAGACACTTACAGAAACATCTGCAACAACAAAACCCTGCCCCAGTCACGAAAACAGGTAAATCTCGTTGCTTTTGGAGGCACGAAGATCAAGTCCACAGGCACAGTTACTCTCAAATGCAAGCTAGCTGGACAGTTATATGACCTGCAATTCCAAGTTGTAAAACACGATGTGCAATCCATCATCGGATTAAAGGACAGTGTGCGAATGAAACTGGTTAGTTTCAGCAAGGAAGTCTACCATGTTGACACAGATCAGAATGAGACACTAGCGCAGAAAGTGTTTCACGAATATGCAGACCTGTTTAAAGATGAAGTCGGTGACTTACCTGTAACCTACTCAGTGAAACTCACTCCAAACGTGTCACCTATCATCAACCCTCCACGGCGCGTTCCTGTTCCTATGCAGAAAAGAGTTAAAGAGGAACTCCAAAGAATGCAGGCCTTGGGAGTAATTGAACCAGTGGAGGAGCCCACAGAATGGGTATCCAACATGGTCGCGACACACAAAAAGAATACTGACGATGTTCGTATCTGCACTGATCCAAGGGATCTGAACAAGGCACTAATGCGACCTCACCATCCCATGCGAACTCTGGAGGAAGTAGCTGCTCAGATGTCTGGAGCGACCATCTTCTCAGTTCTGGATGCAAAGAGCTCTTTCTGGCAAATCAAACTAGATCCTGCCTCATCTCTCCTCACTACATTTGCAACACCCTTCGGCAGATTCAAATTCCTGAGGATGCCCTTTGGCATCAACACCGCTTCTGAAGTCTTCCAGAGAGCCATGGAACAGATATTCATGGGATATCCATGCACAGTGATTGTGGACGACATCCTAGTGGGAGGCAAAGGAATAGAGGAGCATGACAAAAATTTGAAAAAAGTTCTGGAGCGGGCCAGACAAGTAAACCTCAAACTGAATCCAAAAAAGTGCAAGTTCAGACTTAAAGAAGTGAGCTATGTGGGACACATATTCACTGACGAAGGACTAAAAGCAGATCCAACTAAAATCTCCGCGATCAATGAAATGCCACCACCAGAGGACAAGACGTCTCCAACGTTTCCTGGGAATGATCAATTACCTGGGCAAGTTCATCCCAAACTTAAGTGAACTGTCAGCACCACTTCGTCAGCTGCTTCACAAGGATGTGGTGTGGAGCTGGACTCAACATCAGCAGGATGCTTTCGACAAACTTAAAGCGTGCCTCACCAGCCCACCAGTACTTCAATACTATGACATGCACAAGCCAGTGACTCTCACATGTGATGCTTGCCAGCATGGTCTAGGGGCTGCATGCCTTCAGGACGACAAACCTGTAGCGTATGCATCAATGACTTTAACTCCAACGGAAAGAAGGTACGCTCAGATAGAGAAGGAGTTACTAGCTGTAGTGTTCGCATGTTACAGATTTTACGACTACATCTATGGAAAGCCAGTGGTGATTGAAACTGACCACCAGCCTTTGGTCACAATCCAAAACGACCCCTGAAACTACACCAAATTCCTGATCTTCCCTGATCCATCACAGCCACAGACATATTCGAATGGGACAACCGCCACTACCTTGTGCTCGTGGATTTGTATTCTGGATGGTTTGAAATAGATAAACTTGAAAACCTAACATCTGCCTCAGTCATTAACAAACTCAAACGCCACTTCTCAGTACATGGGATACCACAAAAACTGTACTCAGACAATGGCACCCAGTTTTATCAGCCAGACCTTTCGTGAGTTTGCCACACACTGGGAGTTTGTACATGTCACAAGCAGCCCTGAGTTTCCTCAGTCAAATGGACTCAGTGAAAGAGCTGTCCGGAGTGCTAAAAGACTCCACGAAATAGGGCTGAAAAGGATGAGCCAGAATTGTTTTGTAAAATTGGTGCAGCTTAACTGGTTTGGTGTTTGTCCGTCAGAAACACAAAAGAGCACTTTTTTTGTAGAACATGCAAGCGGGCTGTCGTTATTGCCGTATTTGTCGGACTAATGTGCTTGTAAATCTGGGAGTAATCTGGGTCCTAAACTCCGTCCATTAAAGTCCAGAAGTCAAACGAACATCACTGAGACTTTAAAACTGTCTAAATTATTTCACCTTTAATGAAATGATCAGCATTGCTACTTTACCAGGTGTAACTATTTAGTTTAAAGTCCAGGCATCCATGAAAACAGAATTCGTTACATTTAACGGAGTTAGAAGTTAGCAGGAAGTTAGCGGAAGTTAGCTCGCTAGTTTCGCTAGTTACCTAAACATGATGTAGCATGTTCTGACTGAGAGATTTCTGAAAAATTCAAACTGAGAGTTGAAAACTGTCTAAAGTCTTTCATCTTTAATAAAATGATCAGTGCTCTGCTCTACCAGGTGTAACAATTGAGTTTAACATCCAGGCATCCATGAAAATGGAATTTATGACATTTAACGGCGTTAGAAGTTAGCAGGAAGTTAGCTCGCTAGCTTCTATCTAAATACAATATAGCATGTCCTGATTGCGGGGTTTTGGAAAAAAATTCAAACGTACAGCTCTGCTATCACTTCCAACATAAATGGAGATAGGAAACTAAACAGCAGTGACGTTTGTAGGGTTACTGAAGGTGGGCTAGCTGGTATATAATGATGTGCTACATGATCGCTAGCGACACAGCTATGTTAGCATAACATAAACAGTGAAGGTAGAGGATGAACGCTAACTTTTATCCACTCGATAAAAGTTAATGTGAAGCTTCCTGATGGTTAGAGACAAATTCAATCGCATAGCAGGATGCTGTAAACGGACCAAACTTCAGTCAGGAGAACAACTGAGTTAATCCATCCACAATAGAAGGTTAGTCATTAATATACTGCAAGAACATGGGAATAGAGCAGCTGTGATAGAATACAGCATTAATGAATCAATGGTACAGAAGTGGAGGAAGCAAGAAGAATGAGTTGAATAAAGTTTGATTTATCTAACTGCTTTTTCGCTTAATGTGCCTTATAATCCCGTGCACCTTATGGTCCGAGAAATACATATTTGACTTTTTTATTTGGCACACTGCAGTATAATGTTGCAAAGCACCTCTTTTTAACTTCAGTGGATATTATACATGGTTATGCTCAGGATATGTCAGCCCATTTCTACTGGAAATGCCTTTTGGTTAAACTTTCAGCAAGGAATTTGCATTTGCACTGTTAAATGTTTATATAGCTTTAATGCCTATAAAAACAGCTGCTTGTTTAAGTAAAATGAATGGATCTGGGTTTTTTGCGCTAGTAAAGTTGTGGAGTTGTATTTTGTCTCGCAGAAATTATATTGTCAGTTATATCGTTATCGCAAATTTTCAAATATATATCGTGATATATATTTTTGGCCATATCGCCCTGCCCTACCTCGAAACATCAAAAAGAGATGGAACTGATTTCTATTTGAACCTGTTACATCTACGCAACACGCCACGAGACAACATTCTTGGTTCACCAGCACAGAGGCTGCTATCAAGCCGAACGCGGTCAACCCTTCCTGTGTGCAGAAAACTGCAAACACCAACAGCAAAAGTGACAACCACTATCAAAACTCAACTCACAAAAAAGCGTAGAATTCAAAAACAGCACTACGACAAGTTCAGCAAGCTGCTCAGTCCATTAACACCAAACCAGGTGGTGAGATTACAAACACTGAGAGGACATGACAAGATTGGAGTTGTAAGTAAGGTATGTGCTGAACCTCGCTCTTATGTCGTTGAGTCGGGTGGAAAAGAATACAGGCGCAACAGACAACATCTTCTGCCTGTGAGCGAGCCTCAACCCGAAAAGCTCGCTACAACTAGAGATGGACCGATCCGATATTACGTATCGGTATCGGTCCGATACTGACGTAAATTACTGGATCGGATATCGGAGAGAAATAAAAAATGTAATCCGATCCATTAAATATCAAAAAAGCACCTCACAAAACTTGCGACATGGTGTAACTCGGCTCATAACCGTAGCACGTCGGAGCAGTATGCATCACGTGATAGAGAGGCTGTGTGTATTTGTAGCCTCGATAGCAATCCGGCATTTCATCTCCGAGGAACTTATCCCAGAGAGAAGTAAAGCAAGTGTGTAAGTTCATCTCTGAATGTTTGTAAAGCATTCCCACGTTAAGCTTAACAACCGATATATGGAGACTGCCTCTTCTCTCTCGCTCTCCGTCTCCTGCTGCTACTTTAGTCATGAAACTGATTAATGATCAGCTGATCGGCTTTTCTGTCGTGAGTCCGTCTCTCTTCTTTGTTTTAGACCCACTTTGCACCAGAAAGAGGAAACCAGCGGCTGAACAACAGCAGCACGTTTAACCTTGATAAGCTGTTGTTAGAATTTATTTAATATTACTTTCTAGACCAGGATCCTTTTCTACGTAGCTGACGGCTGGTAACTGTGCAGGGGCGGATCTAGCAAAGTGTAGCCAGGGGGGCCGATAGGGCATGAACAGGGAAAAGGGGGCACAAAGACATATTTTTCTTTCTTAGTCTCATTTAAAATGTCTAGCTTTTAATAAATAAATATCTGAATCTTACACCCAAAGTTTTAATCTTGTGTAAAATATATAGAAGTCCATTACTGTATATAGTAACTATGGAGTATAATATACCCTAGTAAGCTATAGTACTTTTTCCTTTGGGAAGGTACCATCTGTGCAGTCTGCAATTCTGTAGAAGAAAGATGTTGAATCTATTTAATTTTTCTTGAAAAATAATTTATTTCTGTGCATTTTGTTTCACCCTGCATCAAATTAAAGTTGATTACGACTATTAAGCATCATGAGGTGGAGGGTGGGGGGTGGTTCCCTATTTTTTTTTGCTGGGAGTTTGCAACCCTATTAGTTAGGTTGCTTAATATTTCTGCTAAGTACTCTTTAAAATACCAGAATAGGAAGGATGGAGTAGGTTTAAGTTTATTAGATTGATCAGTATTGCTGAACTATGAAATATTTTGGGTGCAGTGTATTTTTTACATACAGGTATAACAGAATAGCTTTAGTGTTGTTGTTTATTTAAACTTGAGTATGAGCTTATACAAAATGCAGCAAGATATTAAAAAAACAGTTTTATTGATTGAAAAACACACTATATCGGATTCATATCGGTATCGGCAGATATCCAAATTTATGATATCGGTATCGGTATCGGACATAAAAAAGTGATATCGTACCATCTCTAGCTACAACACAAAACAAACTGGACACATCTCCAGTGGCGTGTCTAGAAAATTTTTGTTGGGGGGGGGGGGCAGGTAGGGGCACAGGTTTGGACAAGGGTGGCAGATGTAATTGGCAGATAATGTTAAAAAACAAACAAACAAAAAAAATCTACCAACCGTTAACCATAATTCAATAACCCTATAAATCTAATAACCAAATGCGCTTTTAACTCTTATTAGAATGAGATTTTAACCACTACGGTGCAAAGTTTTTAGATACTGCGTTGATAAAGTACAAGAGATACAATCAGTGCTTTGTCAGTGTTTATTATTATGTTAACTTTATCTGCCTATTAAAAAAAGGCAGATTAAAAAAAGAAAATAATCTTCTTACAAACTGGTGTTTTGAAACAGGAAAAAAGTGGGGAAACAAATGAAAAGACTAAAATTTGAATGAAACCTGAAAGCAAGTAAATACTTTCTATGCTGCCTTATGGTAAACTTTGGTAATACTGATACATAAAGAACAACACTGGCTGATGATGAAATACAGTCAGCTGGCATAGTGACACTGCCAGTATTAACCTGCAGGGCTGGACTGGGACAAAAAAAAAAAAAAAAAAAAAAATCGGGCATTTTGACCAGAGACCGGCCCACCAGATATTAAAGCCATAAAGCCTTTGAATGAAAACAAACGCTGTTGTGACAGTGATGTACACTGTCTTTTTGGTATATGTATGATTTCTATACATTTTACATCAGATAAAAACTTTGTTTGCAAGATTCAGATAATTATTTAATAAAAGCGAGATATTTTAAATGATAATAAGAAAGAAAAGTATTTCTTTGTGTCCACCTTTCCCTGTCAATGCCCTACCTGGACCCCTGGCATAACTTTGCTAGATCCACCCCTGCACAGTTACCAGCTGTCAGCTACGTAGAAAAGGATCCTGGTGTTATTTGTCTCTCAGAAACAGTTCATAACTTCCCTTCAACTCATTCATGTCACCTAAACGGTAAACCTGTTTCTCCATCACCTGTTCAGCTCTGATGATTCAGTAAGGACATCTCCTGGTTTCATCTGCATGTTTCCCTCTCACCACATATCCAAACCGATATCATGACCAGCAGCTTTTACAGCTGTGGCTCCAGCAAACATCAACTGATACTAGAAAGTAATATTAAATAAATTCTAACAACAGCTGATTAAGCTTAAACGTGCTGCTGTTGTTTAGCGCGACATCCACTGGTTTCCTCTTTCTGGCGCAAAGTGGGCGATAAACAAGAGAGAAAAGCCGATCAGCTGATCATAAATAAATAAATAAATAAATTTTTATTTATATAGCACCTTTCAAGACAGAATCACAAAGTGCTGCACATAAGATTAAAAGTCATAAAAGATTTAAAAGAGAAAATAAAACAGGCAAATAATTAACCAAAAGCAATTTTAAAAGGTAAGTTTTGAGTTGTTTTTAAAAACAGCTACTGAGTCCACAGTTCTTAATGCTTGGGGAGAGAGTTCCACAGTCTCGGGGCCACATTGGCAAAAAGCTCTGTCACCCTTAGTCCTCCTCTTAGTATTTTTTATAGCAAGTAAGCCCTGATCAGATGACCTCAAAGACCTGCTAGGGACATAGGGCTGTAGCAGATCAAAGATGTAGGCTGGTGCCAGTCCGTGCACAGCTCTGTAGGTCAAGACCAGGATCTTAAAATCAACTCTAAATTTAACAGGAAGCCAGTGTAACTGAGATAACAATGGTGTCACATGCGAGTACTTGGAGGATTTTGTCAAAAGCCTCGCTGCAGCGTTTTGCACAACCTGCAGACGATCCAGAGAACCTTTGCTAAGACACATAAACAGCGAATTACAATAATCCAACCGTGATTTAAATAAATGCATGTATAGCAATCTCCAGTTCAGAACGAGATAAAATCGGGCTTAGCCTAGCCACATTTCTTAAATGATAAAAACAAGACTGAACCAGAGAATTGACATGCCCATCCAATGTGAGACTGGAGTCAAAGGTGACACCTAGATTCCTGATAGAGGATTTAACATAGAGTGAGAGAGGACCAAGGGCTTTCACTATCTGGGATAGAAATCTATCAGGGGCGCATACGAGGACTTCGGTTTTCCCCTCGTTGAGTTGGAGGAAATTTGCAGCCATCCAACGTTTGATCAAATCTAAGCAGTCATTCAGCCGCTGAAGCTTAGATAAATCCTCAGGCATAAAAGAAACGTACAACTGAATATCATCAGCATAACAATGATAAGAAATATCCTCAAAAGAGCCCATTATATGCTGGAGGGGAAGAAGATAGATTAAAAACAATAAAGGCCCCAAAACTGACCCTTGAGGGACACCATAAGTAAGGGAGGTAGAGTAGGTAGGTACTGATCATTGATCAGTTTCATGATTGAAGTAGGAACAGGAGAGGGAGAGGGAGAGAATGAGAGGAGACGAGGCAGCTGTGCAGCAAAGACACAAAATAACTCCAGATTTGTGTCTTTTTTTCATTATAGCGAAAGTACAGGACAAACTGCGTCTCTTCTCAGCTCAATACAAAATGTGTAATATTTTCTCTGAATGAGGGACCATTCCATTTTTAAGGAGCCGTTGGAAACTCAACTAAACTTATGAATAAAGTTCACTATCAATAACATCATAGCACCCACCCAACTGTATAGAAACTCCGTCATGCTAGCTCACGCAGTACGAATTACTGTAACTGACTGTAAAAAGCCAGCACAATGAAAATAAACTCCACCTAAACTTGTTTTATATCTGACCCAGATAGACTGCAGGTCATAACTTCTTACCTGAAGTTCAGTTCACCTGACACTCGGACCAGCGGCCCTCATCCACCAGCTGGCCTCTGTGGAAGCTCCGCCACAGCCACCAAAAAACTGAATTAGTTTTACACATCGACCAGCATCTGGCCAATCCACCACCTCTCATTGTTCAAGCCATTACAAAAAAATAAAAAAAAGTCATCAGCCCACCGGGCAAATGCCAGGTTTGCCCGACGGCCAGTCCAGCTATGTTAACCTGCAACCAAATCTGCAGCTCCATACAGCTATGTTACGACTTGGATTATATCTTATAACTCATAACTCTTATGTTAGCTCCCCCCAGTAGCCTACTGTCTGATATATTCAACGGTTGCAATAATTCTTTAAGTGTTATTTTTTCCTTGGTATTCTAATTTTACCGAAGTTTACTAAACTCAACAAACTTAATATTACTTACAGGGACATTTATTCTCTCCTCATTTTCTTTCGCCGAAAAATTGTTTTCTGCGGTGCCGTGTTTCGTGCTTGGCTCTCCTACCTTTGCTAACGTGATGCTCATAGTGCAGAATAGTGCTGGGCGATATGACGATATATATCATGTGGACGATAGAAAAGTGTCTATCGTGCCATTTGTCTTCTATCGTTTCTAACTCGAATTTTACAAATTATTACATAAAATATATCATTAACCCTTTACAACCAGTCGGAGCAGGCACACTCCGTTTTCCGTAACTATTTTTAAATCCCTGTAGAACTGTAACTACTTAAGGTAGTGCAATAATGTTTTGGGGTTTGTTTGCATATGAAACCGTAGGAGTTGTACTTACATCTTATTCCATTAGCTTGCCCTAGGTCACGGTTTTCTTCCACATATAGCTTTGCAAAAATTGCATTAAAAGCACTTCCAGCAACAAAAACATAATATTCCGGACTTGCAGCAACAAAAATATATTCCAGAAACAGGCTTTGCTGATCTGATCAGCTGTTCATAACACTTCCTACATTGGAATATAAGTCAGCGCGAACTATCGGATGTCCGCCATTACCTGTCTGAAACCGGAAGTGACGTCATTTTCGTGGAAAATGTAGTTTTTTAAGCTTCAAAGTCTATGTTGGTGTTTTTAAAAGTCATGTTTGACTTTAAGTCAAATTACACTGTTGTAAATAGTTTATTTTGATGCACATGCTGTGTTTTTGCAAATTTGCATTTATTTATTTTCATTTTTCCTGTAGTATATAAAAATTTGTGTATCTCAAAAATAAAACTATGACGACACTCAAAATAAATAAAAGTAAAGATAAGCTCTGCCGGACTTGGTTCTATGGTAGGTAGCCTGTGCAAATATATTAGTGTCGTCTTCTCACTAGACATACTCTTCACTTTATGCAAGAGAAAAAGTATTAAAAAAATGATATTTTTCGCAAAGAAACTCTGTCTTGTGGTTTTGCAACATGGTGCTGCTTTACGTGCACCCGGATTTGCAACATGCTTTACAGTAACTCAAAACAAAGACTGCACCCTCTCCACTCCCTGTTTAAAGTCTGCATACTTTCCAGATGACCACAGTTCAGGTGGTATATCGTGATATATATCGTTATCGTGATATAAAATAATTCATATCGTGATAAATATTTTTTCCATATCGCCCAGCACTAGTGCAGAAGCCGATGCTGCATTCACTTACACTCGGATATCTGAGCTTCACTGTGAAAACACAATCGTACGTTTGATATTTGATTGAATTTTATTGTTTTAGCTTCGGGGTGGCACCTGGGGTGGCCAGTCTGGTTGGGGGGGTGGCCTGTGCCCCCCCAGGCCACCCCGCTGGACACGCCACTGCACATCTCGACGAGCAGATTAAACTGAGCTCGCTAAAACACAAACCGACGAACGTGAAACAATTCAAGTTCAACTTGACCCACCACAACTTGGCACAAAACAGTCAGAACAGGTGGTAACACCTACAAAATGCAGAGTACACTCTGATGACAACTTGTACCGAACCAGATCTGGTAGAGTGTCTAAACCGAATAGGAAATATGTGGATTAAAAGCACACTGGTGCTGTAATTTCAGTTTTGAAATGTGTTTTATCTCTTGTTATGTTAATGCATACTTGTCGCAGTTATGACAGTGATTGCCCTGAATTTTATTTGACATTTGAACCTTCATTTTTTTGTGTAATCCATAACCTGATAAGTTCTTCCATTACG
This sequence comes from Oreochromis aureus, assembly GCF_013358895.1. NCBI lineage: Eukaryota > Metazoa > Chordata > Actinopteri > Cichliformes > Cichlidae > Oreochromis > Oreochromis aureus. Next base: position 29,238,265 of record NC_052950.1, on the reverse strand, counting down.
GTGGTGTTGTTTGATTTGGGTTTGCCTGAGAAGCGCAAAACTAAGAAGAAGAAAAAAAAAACTGAAAAGGGGGATGTAGATAACAGCAATGTTATGTTTGTCCATACTGCCTGCTGTTGCTGCTGTTACGGAGGGTTCCAGCAGGTGTCGCTGTGGTTCTCTCTGGGTTATGTGTACTTCCTGTTATGAATGTACGAACGTTCATGTTGGCTGCTAATAAACGCCTGGCATACAGTTACAGCGGACTGATTATTGTAAGCAAACCTACAAAATCTATCTGATAGAGAAATCACTCATCTTTGGAAAAGAGAGTTTATTACAGAGAAATGGCTCTTTCCAAAATAAAAGCTATACTATACGCTTCTTCTGGGCTATATTCTCAGCAGCATATTAAACATATCAGGTCCCCATAGGAAGAATCATTTGCTAACGCGTGTCTAAATGACTCTGTAAAGTTTGTGGCATGCGTGCTTGTTGTTTTTGTCTGCTTCCACTTGTCCTTGCACTAGGATAATGTCGGCGTAAATGTGCAGTCATATTCGTTGTGTTCCTACTAGTGCTGTCAGCATTAATCTCGTTAAAATGACATTAACGCCATAACGCCGCAAATCTCCGTTAACAAGTTACTGCGGATCGCCCCGTGCGTGGGGCTGGACGGCGTCAAAACGTTAACAAGCTAACTGCGCTAACGCACTAGTTCCCACCAATTGAGTATTGCGTGGCACATCCGACATACTGTTTTACTTTTGTCCATGACACGCTTACCATCAGGGTCATGCTTCACATGAAAATCAAGACAGTTCCAAATGCCAGATCTGAATGAGGGTGGGGGAGGTTCAATTTTCAAGTAGCGTTGAGGCAGTTGCCGTGTTGCAACGAGCTTAGCTTCTGTCTTGCTAGCTTGCGCTGCGCTCAGTGGATCTGCACTCGACAGTGCAGCCTAGGCGGAGTAGTTGAATGCAGATCCACTGAGCGCTCAACACAGACAGCATCGTCGGAAGAAAAGTTGATAAAACAAATAAAAACATATTGTATTGTTCGATACATATGCGTACCGAACCGAAAGCGCTGTATCGAACGGTTCAATATCGATACAAGTATTGTTGCACCCCTACCGCCAACATGGTGTTTGTTTTTTTGTTTGTTTGTTTTTTTTAAAGAACACACACTCCCTTCACCTCTTCTACATTCCTATGTTTCTCCCAGAGCAGATCTGAGGGGCAGTCCCTCAGTCATACACATATACTTTTAATCTCACCCTTAAGGGGTGGTCCCCAGGAGTTTCACAGCATGGTTTAGCACAGTGGTTCTCAAACTGTGGTACACATACCACTAGTGGTACTTAGTCTCTCTCTGGTGGTACACGGAAAATCTCAATTTTTTTTTAAAGACTAAACAATATGTAATTGTGGAGGTATGCAAAGACGACACAAGTGTTCCCGGGGCTCTTCTGGGAGAGAGGGTGGACCAGAAAACGTCTCCCCGAGCATGAGTCTTCTATAAAGAGCAGCCTTTCCTTATTGCCAGTGGTCGCGGCCGCTTCTGCAAGTAAGTAGTAATCCTTTGTGTAACCCATATTTAAGGATGGCTTGGATAAAATATACCAAAATGAAAAAAGGACCATTAATCCTAGCAGTACACTCTGTTTATAGTGAATAAGCCATAGGTGCAGCAGTTAAAGAGTTAACTGCTCTGGTGTAGGCGTGAGTTGCTCTAAGCCAATGAGCTGCTGAGACGTGGTGCAAGGCCCCGCCCGCCATCTCCGTCTGAGAGAGCACAGGCTTTTCCTTCTCTCTCTCGCGAACCCTTCATGAGCGCACTAGCGAGGAAAAAGACACGGCGATTTACTGAGACGAGGAATGGGGAAAAAAAAGTAATGTAAACGGGAGAGTTAGCACTCGCCGCTTATGAAAGATTGTTTTATTGTATGCGTACTGCTAAGACAAGTAACTAGCTGGTTCGTTTTTACATTGTTTGGTCGCCGAAGGTCGGGAGTTAGAGACGACGCCAATTCATCATTCCTGCGCCATCTCGCGCTGCTCCGCCTTTCTTTTCTGAGATCGGTGAGCTAAGTATTTTAATAGTTCATTTTTTTGTCTGCACTTTTCGTGAGTTCTTTGCAAGCAGAATGTTCCAGTGTTTATTGGATAATTGTTTAAAAATATTTTGTGGAAAACTTTATTCAATCTACTGAAAAACAGCATTTGAAGCAAATGCAGAGTGTGTGTGTTACTGTTTATTTTCAATTTGTGACATGGCTAACGTTGCAAATAATACATTTTAGGTGATAGTGAACTGTGATTATATGAGAACTTAATATGTCCTATGACACTGTCGTTGACAGGTCAGGTTTTTTTTTGTTTGTTTCCTTTTGTATCTTCCTTTTGATGCATTGCAACGGATCCTGTAATCGATGGCGAGCCAACCCCGTTGATGGACCAATTGACTTTGTTCTGTGCTGCACAGCAGAGTGTGGTAGGCCAGTTGCAACAAAACAAAAACACACCACGCCACTTTGAACTTGCTGTTCCCTTTCTTCACACACATCCCCCTGGACTTACGGACGGTTTATTTTAAGGACTTTTTACGGACTCTATACATCCCACGAACAGGAAGGGAAGTGGGTGTGGGCAGTTGGATCTATTTTTCCAGCTTAATGGTTGTTGCACTTTGTTAACAAAGTCTATGAAGATACAAACAAGTGTTGTTATTTGGATTTTGCTAATTGATATTGTGGTTCATTTTGGAAGTGAACTTTGTACATTTAGAAGGGTGCACCCAGGTAAGGTTTTTTTAAAGTGATTACTGTGATTGTGCCACAGGGTTGTCACTGAGGAAAATACTGGTACCAAAAACGGAGACTTTTATTTATAATGTTGTTGTATGTTTGTAATTTTCTTTCTTTTGTTTCTTGATGAGTAAAAATACAAAGCCGGCATTTTCAAAACTCACAGTTGCCTGAGTCTCATTCAGTTTGCCTCTCCTGTACGTAGCCGAACCTACTGGTCCAAAGCAGTGAGCTCTTTTGCATCAAATTTGGGTGAAGTACCTTTTGGTCTTAGAGTATTTGAAACACATCAGTGCTACATTTGCAGCCAGCAACAGTGAATTGTCGAAGCCAGCTGTAGGAGGAAGACTTGAGTGAAGAGGAATCCGCCGTCATCCGTCCCTAGCAAGGACAGTGTGCTCTACATGAGCTCAAGAGCAATACCATCACCCAGGCCCAAGAGAGAGAGAGGAGTTTCTCGGTCCGAGGGAGTAGAGCCGTAGACGTGGACAAAATTGTTGGTACCCTTCAGTCAATGAAAGAAGAACTCACAATGGTTACAGAAATAACTTTAATCTGACAAAAGTAATAATAACTAAAATTCTATAAATCTTAACCAATGAAAGTCAGACATTGCTTTTCAACCATGCTTCAACTGCATTATTTAAATAATAAATGGATGAAACATCTCTGGACTAAAATGATGGTACCCCTAGAAAATGTGACCAAAGCGACATGTTAATCCAAGGTGTGTCCACTAATCAGCATCATAGGTATCTACAATCTTGTAATCAGTCAGTGGGCCTATATATAAAACTCCAGGTGTTCTTTGACATGGTGTGTACCAGACTCAACATGGACCAGAGGAAGCAAAGCAAAGAGTTGTTTCAGAAAGAAAATCATAGACAAGCATGTTAAAGCTAAAGGCTATAAGACCATCTCCAAGCAGCTAGATGTTCCTGTGACTACAGTTGCACATGTTATTCAGAAATTTCAGATCCATGGAACTGTAGCCAACCTCCCTGGATGTGGCCGCAGGAGGAAAATTGATGACAGATCAAAGAGACGGAAAATCCGAATGGTAACAAAAAAGCCCAGAAAGACTTCTAAAGAGATCCAAGCCGAAGTTCATGCTTAAGGAACATCAGTGTCAGATCGCACGAGCCGTCGTTGTTTCAGCCAAAGTGGGCTACATGGGAGACAACCAAGGAGGACACCACTGTTAAAAACATATCACAAAAAAAATCCAGACTGGAATATGCCAAACTACGTGTTGACAAGCCACAAAGCTTCTGGGAGAATGTTGTGTGGACAGATGAGACAAAGATTGAACTTTTTGCCAAGGCACATCAGCTCCATGTTCACAGATGGAAAAATGAAGCATATTAAGAAAAGAACATCGCCCCAACTGTGAAACATGGGGGAGGCTCGGTTATGTTCTGGGGCTGCTTTGCTGCATCTAGCACAGGGTGTCTTGAATCTGTGCACGGTACAATGAAATCTCAAGACTATCAACGGATTCTAGAGAGAAATGTGCCGGCCAGTGTCAGAAAGATTGGTCTCAGTCGCAGGTCATGGGTCTTACAACAGGACAATGACCCAAAATACACAGCTAAAACCCAAGAATGGCTAAGAGGAAAACATTGGACTACGCTAACCCTCCCAATTTTTCTGGGAGAATCCAGAATTTCATTGCCCCTCCCGAAAATCTCCTGGAACCACCATTCTCCCAAATTTCTCCCGATTTTCCACCCAGACAACAAAATTGAAAAATCATATCAAAGAATTCCTAGCGTGGTCCAGCTAATTCCAGTTTTCAACAATGGCGGCAGCAACTTAGTTTTAATATTACTCTTATTACTCTTTCTGGGTTGCAAAATAAACTTTTGAAATATTTTCAGGTCAGAATGTAGCTGTGTAAACTTCAAATATCTGAGCCGGCGAGAACAGCGAACTCCTGGCGTCATCGTTTTCAAACCCCCTGTGGTCTTTTGCTACTCAGGTTAAACATGATATATAAGTCACTTAGACAACTTAAAAATATTATTGTTTGGCTTTTTTCAGTGTTTTGTTTGTTCCTGAGTAAATCGGTTAGGCTGAGGTCAAAGTCATTAGATTAGATTAAATAAAACATTATTATTCCTCCGGGGTTTTCACACAGCTGAAAAGACGTCAAACACAAAACTGATTAAACAAAAGTGTGAGATGGTCAAGAATTTACGCCAGCATCCGGTTATATTTAAGATAGCAAGGAGCAGACGGCAGAGTTTCACTCCACTGAGAGAGCTCGTGACGTAATTCTGAAGGCTAGACCGTCCAACTTCACAATCGCTCACTTCCAGCCTAGTGAGCGTGACGTGGCCCGGGTCCACACACGCGCACACACACACACACACACACACACACACACACACACACACACACACACACACACACACACACACACACACACACACACACACACAGAGTGCCCTTTTGAATGTTGGCAAATATGTATATGTGGTGTCTGTGAAGGTTCTCAGTCATCCAGGTCATCGTAGTCTAAGGAGCTTGGAAAGAAAAGCGTCTGGACTTCTTTAAGTAGCTTGAAATACATTTAAATCTGGGACGCTCCACCATTTGACCCTTAGAACGGAAGAAGCTTCTCGGATGAGAGGTGAAACGTCTTCATGTGTATGTGGTGTTAAATAGGCCTATACTACTGCGCTTTGATGTCGCTCATAAGGGTGAAACTCATTGTGAAACGTTTGAGAACCACTGCTACAGAACAATGGAGATTTCCGTTATAAGGTAACACCTGCAACTCACGTGACGCCCAGAATTGTACAATACTGATGCTTGAGAGCGCGCGTGTGATGCAAGTATGTGTAGAGTGTTGAGCGCGTGATCAGTGGTGAGAAAAACAACTCACGAAACTTGACCTTTCTATACTCGTGGCTCACTTGCACTTCTAATCTATTCGTTTGCACACTTACACACACACAGCTGTGGTTTCCTGTTTTGCTACACTCTGGAGAGCCTCGCCTTTAACGGTCTTCTCTCACAGAGAGCAACAGAAAACTTCATTCAGAAAACTTTGAAAAACTCGAGATTGACTGAACTCAGTTCAAAGTTACCTTGGCACTTACCTTTAGATGTGAGAGGTAGTGATGGTCCGCTTGAAGCTGACGCTCCGGTGCGTGTGTCAAAAAGATCAACACGCTGCTTCAGAAGCACTGTGTCGAGGCTTGATTCGTTTGGCAAGAGTCACGTGATTAGTGACGTCTGAAGCTTCGTTTCGAACGTACTTTTTTTTTTAATTGAACTTTATTGAAACACACAATGAGTATACAACATACAAACAGATGAAGTTTACAAAAGAACAGAACATGAACATACAAAACCAGGGGTAAAAAAAAATATCTTATTAGTACGCGCAAAAATCAACATATATATATTGTTCTGAGAGGCTTTTTGTTGGTTGAGTCTGATATTGATTATATGTATAATTCCATATCCTTATAAAAAGGCAGAAATATGGTGTTTTATTAATAAACTTACATTTATGGATAAAAAATTTAGCTAAAAGTATTAACAAATGTATTATAAAAAAACATTTATCATTCTTCCTGGAGAACTTAAAGAAACAGAATAAAATATTTTCCCATCATTAAGAAAACTCCTTTAAAATATGGACAATAACAAAACTGCTAAATTCCTTCCAGAATCTCTGTGTAGAGGAACAGTACCAAAAAAGATGTGCCACAGTTTCTGGATGATCCCCACAGAAAGTTCAATTAGTATTTATGTCTCTTTTAAATGTTACCATATAGTGACTGGCTGGGTAACATTTATGAAGAATTTTATATGAGATTTCCTTCACCTTGTTTACAATTATATATTTATGGGATCATCCAGACTGTCTTCCAGGTGATATCTGTAACATGTCGGTTCCAGTAAGATATTATATATATGGGAGAGACACGAAATCATCTTGGAATAAACTACGTATTCTCTTATCGCTGTTACCAAGTTCCTGTAAAAAGCAGATATTTCCCACTGCTGACTCAGCTGGATCAGGGAGAGTGACTGAGGTAGATATTGAACTGTCAGTGTTTTTATATAACATTAAAGTACCTGAGGGTATGGCACCAAGCACCACTGAGAATTCCCAAACACTGATGGGAAAATTATATAGTGTAAGGAATTCATTGTAAGTAAGTAGTACTCCCTCTTTATTAACCAGCTGAGCCACCAATAGGATCCCATTTTGGACCCAAGTTTCCAGGAAAAGTGATTTATTTTTTAAATAAAATATCTCTGTTGTTATGGTTTTTCCATATAAAATTAAAGAGCATGCGGTCAATGTCTTTACTAATTTTCTTATCCAGATGTAAGGAGAGAGCAGCATGTGCCAGTCAGGATATCCCTTCAGCTTTAGTAATTAACACTTACCTTTCAGAAATAAATCCCTTTGCAGCCACTGGTTGAACTTTTTTTGTGTTTTTTGTATAATCGGAGTGAAGTTTGACGAGCATCTTGACTTTTGGTCTTTGGATATTAACAGTCCTGGGTATGTGACTTCTTGTTTAACAGAAATGTTACAGATAGCATTTGCAGTGCAGTCTTTAATTGCTAGTAATTCACATTTTTTTAGATTTAGACATAAACCAGATGCCTCAGAGAAATCACTAATAACACTAAGGGCTGGACGGATTTGATTTGCATTCTTCAAGAAGAGTGTGGTGTCATCAGCTAGCTGGCTGATGATGAGCTCCTTATCAGCTATGGTGATTCCTTGTATAACAGGTCAAATCTCGGGGTGGAGTCTAATCATTTTAATTGAGCTTTTGCCATTCGTGTACAAGGTTTTGAAGCTTTACAGAAAAATGCCAAATTTTTCCAAAGAGTGGAAAATAAATTGATGTTCAATTGTATCAAAAGCCTTTTAAAAATCCAGGAAGAGAATGAAGCTATTGTCAGATACCAAATCAGAGTAATCAAGTAGATCCAAAACCAGTCTAATGTCATTAGAAATGTGTCTATTTCTCATAAAGCCTGATTGTGTCTCATCGATAATTGTATCCAAGAACTCTTTAATTCTGTTATCAAGTACTAAAGCCATAATCTCATAGTCATTATTGAGCAGACAGATGGGTCTCCAATTATCAATAAGAAGTAAGTCTTTGTTTGGTTTTGGAATAAGTGTTATGAGACCCTGAGTAAGAGTAGGAGGGAGGGTGTTATTCTCTATACTTTCAATCAAAAACCTGCAGTAAGAACGGAGCCAAGAGATTAGAAAATGATTCATAAAACTCTGCAGTTAAACCATCTATGCCATCTGAGACAGAAATTAATTCTTTCTTCTAGGAGTCAAGTAATTTATCATTTTCAGTTTTGTTATTGTAACCATATATATTTACTGTAATGAAAGTACTGTTATTGTGTCTAATTATTGAACAAAGGTAGTGATTGTCCTGCAGGGAGGGGGATGTTTTGCATCCCTGTAGACTCGGGAGGTGAACTGCACAACGATGCCTCTGGGTCTGGTGCTACCTTGTCGCTTGTCTCCGAGTCGGTGTACGGTGTCGATGGCGTCAGGCAGCCTGTGATTTTGTTCTGCCAGAACAGATCGGCATATCTCTATCACCTTTCCTCTTACGTCTTCTTTCTCAGTCTCCTTGACTCCATGTAGTCTGAGATTCCAACTCCTGGAATATCTTTCCAGCTCAGATATTCCCTGATGGCCGTTGTCCACTCGGCCTTCCTCTTTAGTTACTTTTTTTTCCAGGTCGCAAACTTTCCCCTTCATGTCTTTCATTTCCGCGCACACAAAATCAATCGTCTTTTTGAGACCCTCAATCTTTATCGTATTATCTCTCACCATGTTCGAGTTCTCTCTCACCATGCTCTCGATGTTATCAGACCTGGTGTTTATTAGTGCCGATAAACTGGAAATGATATGACATTACTATTTTTCAACAGACGGTTGAAGCTGTGTTCAGCTTACTGCACCTTATATCAGTTGCATGGAAGTAGCTGTAAGTAATCTGGACGCTACAGCTTCAACCAAAAAGGTAAATGGCTGTAAATAACTTTGTTGTTTGCAAAACTTTTGCATATAATTTTAAAATTGTCTATTTATATTTGCATTTCAAATTATGAAATATGATTCATTAAACATGTTTGTGGTTGTTACAGTAAAATATATAACTTTTTCTATTCAGATTTTATGTTTTTGTCTGATTTTAGATCAGATGTGTTAGTACAGTATCAAAATGAAAACATGACTGTAAATTCAGACATGTGAGGTTGTGCTGAAAAAAATGATACCAAAGAAGGCAAAGTAAATAGTTTTTAAAAGGGAAAATCATAAGTAGTTAAAAATGGCCAATTATCCCCTGGAGCCCAGAGGGTTAAACGTTTTTTATAAAGTAACGCAATAGTTACTTTTCAAGTATTTAATTACTTTTAGAATCTTGTAACTCAGTTACTAACTAAGTGACTTATTTGAAGAAGTATCTAGTAACTATAATTAATTACTTTTTCAAAATAACTTGCCAACACTGTTTATAAGGAAGTGAATCATTCGTGGGATTTGTGGAGTGTTCTGATGGTGAGAGATAGCAAACCACAGATCGTTCTATTGAGAGATATGGAGCCAGAGAGGCAGAGGAGAGGTTCTGTCATGTGAGAGTATTTTCGGTTGATTTTGGTCAGTTTTGGTTGGGTTTGCCAGTTTTGTGTTCTTGTTGTTTGTCTTTTGCATGTTTATTTTATCTAAAAATGTAAAAAACTTAAATTGTCAAAAATCTGCTTTTCATAATATAAGTATCATGAAATAACTTTAGAAATACTTCCATTTGACTCTTTACATTTAATGTAATAAAAAATATATTTTATTTTTAAAGTAATCTTAAAATGTGCAGCAATTTAATGTGTTTATTCTTTTTAGCTCATACTCTGTGGAACCCAGGACGACCAGATACCTGTATCTCTACCACTTTCTGTGCACTCCAGCCTCTTCTGAGAGGGTTTTTTTTAAGGCAGGAGAAATTACTCCATGAAAACAAGCAGAATCGGCCATCACACAGTGGAACAAATTCTCTTCTTAAATAAAAATGAAGGGTTACCTTAAATGCATCATGTTTTTAATTTGCAAGTTCATAAGCATTTTCCCTTTCCAGTTCACAATCAATTCTGCCCCCAGGTCAAAAATATGTATAAAAATATTGGCCTAATATAATATTATTAATAAACATACCTGTTCAGCTGTCCAGTGATTAATTGTATTAGTACATGGAGGCAGGACCTCACAGCAGAAGCATGCTCCATAATGTGTTGTACATTATAATGTGTATATTATATGTATTTTTAAATTATTAGCATCTACTATGGGGCGATCGTGGCTCAAGAGTTGGGAGCTCGCCTTGTAATCGGAAGGTTGCCGGTTCGAGCCCCGGCTCGGACAGTCTCGGTCGGTGTGTCCTTGGGCAAGACACTTCACCCGTTGCCTACTGGTGGTGGTCAGAGGGCCCGGTGGCGCCAGTGTCCGGCAGCCTCACCTCTGTCAGTGTGCCCCAGGGTGGCTGTGGCTACAACGTAGCTTGCCATCACCAGTGTGTGAATGTGTGCGTGAATGGGTGAATGACTGGATATGTAAAGCGCTTTGGGGTCCTTAGGGACTAGTAAAGTGCTATATAAATACAGGCCATTTACCAACATCAAGAAGTCACAAACAAAGAGAGACCACACCGTAAAACCATCGCCCTTTCCTCTCTTCCTCTCATTGCTTTTGCCACCTTTCCTTCATTTTGTGCCGTATTATACTCTTGATCTCTGTCCTACTAACAACAACAACAACAATAAACTTTATTTATATAGCACATTTAAAGTGCTGAACATGTGAGCGGGTCAGATGTAAGTAAAAGAGAAAGACGAAGGCCATGGCAAAGTACCAAACATGCTAGCAGGTTAATGGCATTAAAAACACAGAAATACATATAAAAGCTTAATAGAACATTGTGTGTAAAATATAAAAGAGTCAAGAAAAATGTAAAATAATTAAAAGAGGTTAAGAATTGAATGAAGGTAGCAACAAGCACTAAACTAACTAACAAACAAGCATTAACTGGTAGAAAAGGCGAGGTTAAATAAATAGGTTTTTAACCGCGATTTGAAAGATTGAATGGAATCGGACTCAAAGGTGGCAATGGGGAGGTTATTCCACAGATCAGGTGCAGCCAAGGCAGGCGGTCACCTTTAGTCTTCAGCCGGGACTCGGCTGTACCAAAAGTGACTGGGAAGATGATCTTAGTGCTCAACAGGGCTGTATAGTCTAGTTTTGCCCTCATAAGAAATGTTCTTAGCCCAAGCTGCTCTCGTAATTTTGTCTTTTATGTCATACCTCTGAACATTAACCTGAGTAGACTTTGCAATCACTGTGTCTTGCGGCTTTGGTCCCAGTGATCCGTGAGCACGCTGAATCTGCAAACCCTCATTTTCCAGAAGGGCAAATTCTTTCTTTAAGCTGTACTGAATGCCATCATATCATTGCCCTCAGCACCTTCTTTAATTCCATATATACGGAGATTGTTGCGACGCAATCTTCCTTCCAGGTCCCTGACTTTGGTCTGGAGAGTGTTCTGCTGGTCCAGATACCGAATTAACGTATCTCTCAGGTCCACAGTTACTGTCTCAAGTTTGCTCACACGTTGTTCTACTTCAGTTAACCTAGTGCCATGATTAAGGATATCCACGATGACATCTCTTCAATTCAATTCAATTTTATTTATATAGCGCCAAATCACAACAGTCGGATTTGGGAGACAGACAGCCTCAGTAGATCCTATAATAATAGATACAGAGAAAAATCCAACAATCATATGACCCCCTATGAGCAAACACTTTGGCGACAGTGGGAAGGAAAAACTCCCTTTTAACAGGAAGAAACCTCCGGCAGAACCAGAATCAGGGAGGGGCGGGGCCATCTGCTGAGACCGGTTGGGGTGAGAGAAGGAAAACAGGATAAAGACATGCTGTGGAAGAGAGACAGAGATTAATAACAGATATGATTCGATGCAGAGAGGTCTATTAACACATAGTGAGTGAGAAAGGTGACTGGAAAGGAAAAACTCAATGCATCATGGGAATCCCTTGGCAGCCTACGCCTATTGCAGCATAACTAAGGGAGAATTCAGGGCCACCTGATTCAACCCTAACTATATGCTTTACCAAAGAGGAAAGTTTTAAGCCTAATCTTGAAAGTAGAGATAGTGTCTGTCTCCCGAATCCAAACTGGAAGCTGGTTCCACAGAAGAGGGGCCTGAAAACTGAAGGCTCTCCCTCCCATTCTACTTTTAAATACTCTAAGAACAACAAGTAGGCCTGCAGTGTGAGAGCGAAGTGCTCTAATAGGGTAATATGGCACTACAAGGTCATTAAGATACGATGGGGCCTGATTATTTAAGACCTTGTATGTGAAGAGCAGGATTTTTACTTCAATTCTGGATTTAACAGAAAGCCAATGAAGGGAAGCCAATACAGGATAAATATGCTCTCTCTTTCTAGTCCCTGTCAGTAGTCAAGTCTGGAAGTAATAAATGCATGAACTAGTTTTTCAGCATTACTCTGAGACAGGATTTTTCTAATTTTAGAGATGTTGCGCAAATGGAAGAAAGCAGTCCTACATATTTGTTTAATATGTGATTGTCTTGGTCAAAAATGACTCCAAGGTTCCTCACAATGTTACTGGATGCTGAGGTAATGCCATCAAGAGTAAGAATCAGACAATATTTCAAGACTTTTAGGTCCAAGTAAAAAAACCTCAGTTTTATCTGAATTAAGAAGAAGAAAGTTAGTGGCCATCCAGGTCTTTATGTTTTTAAGACATTCCTGTATTTTAACTAATTGGTGTCTGTTATCTGGCTTCATGGACAGATAGAGCTGCGTGTCATCCGCATAGCATAGAAAATGTATGCTATGCCTTCTAATGATACTGCCTAAGGGAAGCATGTATACTGTAAGCAGAATTGGTCCTAGCACTAAACCCTGTGGAACACCAGGATTGTGTGAAGAGGACTCTCCATTTACATGCACAATTTGGAGTCTATTAGATAGATATGATTCAAACCACTGCAGCGCAGCACCTGTAAATTAAATTAATTTGTGGCCACATTCAAAAGGACTTCTCCCTGTGACTTTGTCTTTAATAGTGTTTAATGAGTGGTCTTCACAAAAACTGCTTCTTCACTTAGTAGTTGACAACAGACCTTAATCTAGAGGTTTAAGATTACCATTATGATTACTGTTGTGTCTGTGTTGCCACAGACCCGCTAGCTCTAGAGACTTATTCATAATGAAAGAAAACAAGACAGTCAGCGATCGATCGATTACTTGCGCAAGGGAGGCCTCATCTGTGTCCACCACGAAAATGACCCCAAATCCGGCCTCCTCTCACTGCCATTTATTGAGAACACAGTTCACACAAAACAATAGTATCTCCCCTCATAACCCACCTTGGTTACAAAGACAAGGCACTGTATGCATATGTGTGTGTGTGTGTGTGTGTGTGTGTGTGTGTGTGTGACCTCCTGCTGGGCAGGAAGCTTACATTAAAAAGACCTTCACAAGGATGTCTGTAATAAAAGACTACAGCCCCTCACCCAGAACCTCGAGAATCTGGGGAGGGGGACAGTGAAATTCCTTTCATCACAGAAAGGAATTTCACTTTCTGTGAATTCCATAATGACAACATTTAAGCATAAAAATGACAACATTTAACAATTCACTCTAACAATTACCATTTTGTAATCTTAAATTAGCCAGCTGCATAAATTTGGGCACCCCCAGTAGCGGTTTTTGATACGCGCAACGCGGGCGGTTGCTCAGGGCGGAATCATGGTGGGGGGCGGCATCACGGGCATTGGCAAAAAAAAAATAAAAAATTTTGCTCGTACTCATGCTGCCCCGACGTCAGCCAGCGCATATTGGGAATGTCATAGGCACCAATTGGTTTTCTGTCGCCCATTTGCTGGGAGTAAGGGCGCCCTCGTTTGCGAGGTGCGCCTGCTGCTTGCGGCACAGGGAGGAGAGGGCGGGGCGGCGGGGGATTCTCTGGCTGGCTGGAGCAGCGTCTAATAGCCAACTCGCAAAATAAAACAAAATAGAAACAAACCAATAAACACAAAAACACCAGACATTATGATACAGACTTATAATTTGCACCGATGTTTTTTCGAAATTCTGTATGCGAAAAGTGAGCGCGAGAGCCCTCGGTGCACCTGCTTGCTGCTGAAGTCAAAGTAAACTTTATTGTCATCTCCACTACATACAGTCCAGTATATAGAGAGACGAGACGACGAGGCTCCAGTTACAGCAGTGCAAGTAAACAAACAATACATATAAGAAGAGTAAGAAAATAAATATTCATTTTAGGACCAGGGGTAAAGGGATCAATAACAATTTAAAATTTATATTTTACAGTTTGATGATTTAATGTCTCACACACAACCCCTGGAAAGGGGAGGGGGACATGCTGCTTCCAAATAGAGCACATTTCATTCATAATGTTGTAAATCCAAGCCCATTATGTAGTCATGATTTGAATCCTGGGTTGTGCGAAATCCCAGAAATACATCCTAGACAAAGTGAATCTGTGAACTAAGGTGTAGGTCTATTAGGTTATGTTGTGGTGATCCTCGAGTTGGGGGATGGGTGTTCATGCTGGAGTGCAAAATTAAAACCAATGGAAGATGGACAAGAAAAGTTCAAAGTCATCAGGTCCTCAGTTTAGAAAAAAGAGAAAAGAAGAGGAGGAGAAACAAGCAAAAGATACAGATAAGCAGATGTGTCATTGGATAATGGCAGGTCATGTATCCTGAAACAATCAGAATCAGAATACTTTATTAATCCCTAAGGAAATTATGTGGGTTACAGTTGCTCCAAGAAGAAATGGTAAAAAAAAAAAGTAACAGTAACAGACTAAACTCCAAACAACACATTATGTTACAAATTTTACACATTTAAGAAATAGCACTAATATATACAGGTCACTCAATTATAAATATCAAGGATTAACAGAGGGGATTATAAATAAATATCAAGAAAATTGACAAGAATATTCCAGAGTAGAAAAGAGCGTGTGTAAAAAGGATGTAACTACTGCAGTGTACACAGTGTTTTAGATGGAGGAGTTGTACAGGGAGATGGCCACAGGCAGGAATGATTTCCTGTGTCGGTCAGTGGTGCTTTTTGGTAATCTCAGTCTCTCACTGAACGTGCTCCTGTGACTAGCCAGCATGTCATGTCATGGAGTGGGTGGGAGGTATTATCTAACATTGTCTTTATCTTGGACAACATCTGCCTCTCATACACCATCCTAACGGAGTCCAGCTCCATCCCCACAACATAACTGGCCTTGTGGATCAGTTCATATAGTCTGTTGGCATCTGTGACCCTCAACCTGCTGCCCCAGCATGTAAAGGCATAGAGGATAGCACTGACCACAACAGAGATACAACAAGATAACATCAATTAGTAGGGATAGTGAAGTGTCACTTGGCTATGATAGTAAACAGTAGACACTGATGTAGCTTACTGAATCTTTTAGACTGTGTTCAGCACAATATTAATTAGTCATTGTCAATTGTTGATTTGTCCTGTTCTCATTGTATGATGAATTATAATGGCTGTTTGGTAGCTGTTTGCATACTATACATACTCTCTCTCTTCATATATGTGTGTGTCTGTGTGTATGTTTCTCTGGTGAAATTCAGTATGGTTCCGACAACAGTTTTATGTTAGTGGACAATCCTTAATATGTTATATCCTTAATGCACCCACGTTGGTAGGCTGTGGTTCCAGTATTTGCCGTAGCAGCATCCCAAACATGAAAGGCAGCTGAGGATTGTGGCAGTGGGCATGAAGATACCACTCACCAGTCCATGGACGCTTTCATCAACAGCATAGTAAAAGTGGACTACAGCGCTGCCGTACTGATACTGCGCTACCCCTACGTAGTCCAGAAAGTAGAAGCAATAATGAGCAAGGTCAGACTTTCCTCCCAGTAAGTGAGCTACAACACTGAATGCAGAGTAGGTCGAAGAGGACAGGACGAGGATGAGCAGGGGCCACGAATGACGGTCACTGATAAAGTCCACAGTCTCAGTAAGCTGGCACAATTTAATCAGCAACACTAAAAATGGTTTCATTGTGGCGCTGAAACAAGGACAGGAAGTAGTAGCGCCAGTTTTGGTTGAACGGGGGGGGGCACCAGAGGGAGTGTTCGCCCAGGGCGCCAAACAGGCTAGGACCGCCACTGGGCACCCCAACAGAAAATTTACATCAATATTTAGTAGATCCTCCTTTTGCAGAAATAACAGCTTCTAATTGATTCCTATCACTTCCAATGACAGTCTGGATTCTGGTTGAAGGTATTTTGGACCATCTCCAAAACGTCTCCAGTTTAGGCAGTTTTTGTGGTTTTTGAGCATGAGCAGCCCACTTTAAGCCAATAATTCAATAATATTCAGGTCTGGGGACTGACATGGCCATACCAGAACATTGTACTTGTTTTTCTGCATGAATGCCTTACTAGATTTTGAGCACTTTTTAGGATTGTTGTCTTGTTGAAATATCAGCCACGGCACAACTTCAACTTTGTCACTGATTCTTCAACATTGTTCTCAAGAATCTGCTGATACTGACTGGAATCATGTGATGTTTGTGTAATGTATGTTGGGAGGGTAAGATGGCGCTGGCAAGGCTGGCAGCCTTAACCCAATTTCCCATGGGATGAACAAAGTATTATCAATCAATCAATCAATCAATCAATCAATCATTCGTATCGTACCTATGATAATGAATGCTCTTGGTCCTCTTTCAACATTTGTGAAATCATCTATCAGGAACCTAGGGGTAATTTGTGACTCAGCTCTTACTTTGGATGTTCATGTCACATCTCTCATTCAGTCCTGCTTCTATCATTTAAGAAACATTTCTAAATTAAGCCCTATTGTATCTTGTTCCAAACTGGAGATTATTAGTCATGCATTCATTTCATCACGTTAGGACTACTGCAATTCACTGTTCAGTTGTCTAAGCAAGGGCTCCCTAGAGCATCTGCAGATTTAAGTTTGAGAACCGCTGCCCTAAACCACGATGCTGAAAAATCTTTGTTTTCAGGTCATTTAACAGCTGTTTCGAGGCTCCCATGTTGCCACTCTTCAGAGAAGATGCAAACAGGAGAAAAACTTGCAATCGGCCACATTAAATACCCTTTGTCATGATTGGATTCACCTGTGTATGCAGGTCACGGGTCAATGAGCTCACCAATTAAATTTTGTGTTTCAGTAATTAGTGCTAAAGGTTTTCAAATCAATAAAACAACAAGGGTGCCCAAATTTATGCACCTGCAAAATTTAGTTTATGTTTCTGTAAATCCTATAAACTTCATTTCACTTCTCAAATATCATTGTGTTATTTGGCTATATATAGAAAATATAGGGCTATATATACAGCTACATTTTATACACATCTCCCACACAGCACCTCACAGTTTTGCATCTTTCTCATCACTTTAAACTTTTATCCAGTTTAATTCATGATCTTTGTGTTTTTGCCTCTAGTTGAACATCTTTGTGTTTCTAGTTTGTAGAGCATCCATTTATGTGTCCTTGTGTTGATAGTTTATGTATTCATGAATAACTTTTCCAAGTGATTTCTGCCATCTGTGCTTCCTGGTGTCCTGAGATCATGACATCATCATGAGAATATGTTGTTACAGCAAATACTAAATAATCACACACACCATTATACATCTGAACTTAAAGGCTTTTATTGATTTATCTTTCTTCTCAGATTGAAGACAAAATAAGAAAACTTCAAACATTCATATTTAATTACATTTTTAATAAATATTGCTACAAGACTATTTTTAAGTTAAATGAATAATTTACAAAAATAATCAAAATTTCTTAACAAATATTTCTGTAAAAGTTTGAACTAATAAATCAGCAGAAATGGTTCCAGTTGCTGCTTTACTTCAACTTTGCTTCATCATTTCCATCATCATCATTTAGAAATCACTGGAGGACACAGCAGAGTTCCCTGTGGTGGTGAAAGAGAGAAGGTGACATGAAAAGAAAAAGAAGAAGCACCATTAGACAGATATACACAGTGTCTTTTTATTACCTATATTATAATCCTCACACTTTTGCTAGAAAGTCACTTTTGGTTTAACTCTGGTTATAATGTAGGTACAACTGATATATTTGTTGCACTGTCTGCTGTCCTCTTGACCAGATTACCTATAAAAAATACATTTATAATGTCAACAAGATTGTTTTTGAACTGGATAAATAAAGGATATATAAAAGTCACTGCCAAAAACTGATTGCAGCTTCTACCTTGTTACTGTCATGGTCTGGCTGGCAGACCGTGGGGATATGGGGGAATGAGGACCCAAAACGCATGGTTGTGCGATGCAAACAGTGCACTTTATTTACAGTGAAGGCTGTAAACACAATAACTCCCCGTTGCTCCCTTGAATCCCGTGTGTGTGTGCTCCCCTCCGACGCCTGTGCTCGTCCTCCCCGCTGTTGTGTTCCCGCACACCCTGTGCGTGCTGCCGTTCTGGTCCACTCCTCTACCTGGGGGGAAAACCACAAAAACAGCCATCAACACCAACCCCAGCGGGCATACACGCACTGCACCATCGTACGCTGACACACACTAACTTGGGTAGACAACTCAATGATCCCGCGCCGGTGGGAGCTCCAACACTCTCCTTACCTCCCCCGACGAGCCCTGATCACCAACAGGTGTGGCAGGAACTTCAGGTGTGGCCAGTCCTCCTGTAGGGCCACACCCATCAGGCCTGCAGGTGGCTGTGCTCCATCCTCCAGCCACGCCCGCAGACACACACACGTACACACCCACACCCTGCCTATACATATGAGTGGAACACAGACTAACACAGCATTGTGCAGAAAAACACACACATCACCAAATAATAACGATGATATTAATAATAATAATAATAACAACAACAAAAATATATAAACTAAATATCTTTGAAACGTATAGAATATAATCTTTTGTTTGATTGTTTTTTACATAGCACTTTATCCGACTTTTGTCTGCTCCAGAGTTACAAGTATTATACTAATAATATAGTGTCCAACCATCTCCTTGTCATGGTCCTGAGTCTGCCGACTCAGTGTTTTGTGTTTCTTTATGCTTTTGTTTATTCTGAGTATGTATTGTGTTATGATTTGCCATTTGTTAGGTTTCTGTTCTGTTCCGATTTCTCCCAGATGTGTTGCCCTTCTGTCTCTCATTTCCTAATTACCTGGTGTGTGTATTTATACTGCGTGTCTGCCTGTGCTCCTCGTCGTGTTGTCTGTGTTTCTCCGTGAGTCTTCTGTGCTACTCAACATCTGCTCTGTATTTTTCCACGTCTCTCTGCCCAGCATTCTTCATCTGCCCCCCTCTGTACATCTCCTGCTGTCCTTGTGTTTTTCAGGTTTGTTTGTTAGTTTTTCCCAGTTTAGGGTTATGTTCAGTTCTGCCCCCACCTTTGTTATTTTCACTGTAAATAAATCTCCATTCGCATCTCCACTGCCATCTGCATCTTGGGTCCTCATTCAATCCACCACACGACTGCTGCCCCAGCCGTGACACTCCTGCTTGCATATTTCTGAAAACATCTTAATGGTGTGGCAGCCACAATTGAGCCAGCCCTGCAAACCCTGTGGATGGACAATGCAGTGGACAGTGAGAGGAAGCATCCTAAAGCTCTCTTTGCAGACTGTGTGATTCTCCACTCGCAGACCAGAAAAGACAAACCGCAGGTTGCAGCACCCCATCCATGTCTGATCTTGCTCAGGCAGATTCAGCAACACTGCCAGAGACTTCCTGTAATCTATTACAGTTGTTCAAGAAATGGTCCAGGAACAGGTTGATCCTGTGTGAACAACTGTAAATATTGTTTTTCCATCTTTACATACTGTGTATTTGAAATATTCTTGTTTAATTGTGTTAAGGTTCAAATATTGAAGGGAAATCCAAAAATAACCACTGATCCGGCCCTGGTGCAATTAGATGGCATTTTAATGAATACACATGTGTGAGTCCGAACGCTGTGCAGATTTCAGCGTCGAACTGCCTTACAATAGTCAAACAAAGGTTTTATAGGGTTGGGGGTGATACTGCTCCCCCCCCCTCAGACACAATACAGCATACGTCAACTCAAAACCACAAACATTCAGTTAACTTTGAACACAGTTTTAAACAGAACATCATCCTCGCGTCGAAGCCAGGTGCTTCCTGTCTCCATCCTCGGACACTCGCCCCCGCTGTCGCTTATCTCTGGGACATCTGGTGTACTTCCTGGAACAGACTAACACGTACGCCCCGACTTTGCAGCCATAGCAAAACATAATTAAACTCTTACCTACTAAATGAGTCTACCCAATATGTGTGTGCGTGCACGTGCGGGGGCGCGTGCGTGCTGTGTACTGCGTATATGTCATGACCTCTCTCACTATATGTGTCTGTATGTGTGTGTATGTGTGTCTCGCCCCTAAATGCTCTCTCGTCTCACCCGTTGCACTTCTGACCTTTCACCCGAACAGAGGCTCATCCTTACATGTAAAAACTTAACTGGAACTATATATGTAATCTACTGAATAAATGTTTTAATCAAAAGCCTCTACTAAAAGCTTAATACAGTTTCATAACCTATTCACAGTAC
Organism: Oreochromis aureus; assembly: GCF_013358895.1. Lineage (NCBI taxonomy): Eukaryota > Metazoa > Chordata > Actinopteri > Cichliformes > Cichlidae > Oreochromis > Oreochromis aureus. The sequence goes on along the minus strand of NC_052950.1, from coordinate 29,217,764 downwards.
TTGCACTCAGAGTCTGCTTTCAGTTTCACTTCTTTTCAGCAGCAAATAATAGCAGTAAAATATTTCTTCTCTCGACAATTGTTATTGTTGTTTACTTTATTGCTATCAAATAAATATCCATGTAATATTGTTCAATGTTAGCGTTACGTTCATACATGTTAAAAATGCCTGTAAATCAAATTGAATCCAGTGACAATTACTTTGCTTGAATCAATTTATTAATAACATAAAACCTTTTACCTAATGCAACACATATAACAATGTAACAAATATATTCAAATAAATTAATTTCTCAATACATAACTCATTTGGGAACTAATCTTTCTAGAAGTGAAAACAGTCTGTCCATCCTCTCCCTGCTCTCCTCTCCTCAGCCTCGTTTTGTACCAGGCCACGGGAGTTAAGGCTCCAGTATGAAATTTATGGTTTTCAGGGTTTTTATCATTAACTCGGTTTCCCTGGGTCTTTTCCCGTGTTGTAGTCGTTACCATAGCGACCAGAGAGCACTAAGCGGCAGAGAGGAGGATGTTACTCTTAATGTTGGCGCATTTTCAGGAGGACGCTGCTAATAAAGTTACACAATTAAACAGTATATTCACGTTTATTATTATAATTACAAAATACCACAGTTTTTGTCTTGGTCGGATCATTTTATGTGGTTGTATTTATCCACGATACCTTAAAGGCCGGTTCGTGTCTGACATAAACCGGTCTGTGGCACACAAAAGGTTGGGAACCGCTGCTGTACAGCATGAGGGTTAATAGAACCGTACTCATATGAATATGATGTGTAAATTGATTTATTCTTCTTGATTCATTCTCAATCATCCAGGAAAGTAAATCTCCAAAAAGTTGATTCTGTTCATCTGGACGTAGCGTTTTGTGGGAGAAACGTTTCGTCACTCATCCAAGTGACTTCTTCAGTCTCAGCTGACTGCAGGTTTCCCCAATCTTATAAACAGAAACCAGCCCACTGAAGGAACAATGGGCTGGGAGGTCAGTTCCTTAATCTTAATTATGCAAATTCTCATGACCATTGATCAACAACCACTGACCAAAACCCACTGATCAAAGACCATGAGTACCATTCACAGAGAGTTGGGGAATGGCTGCAATCACAGCATTGTAAGATGGCGAAAGATGTACCCTTAGGCCCCCTCCTCGATTCAGAGATGGTCTTTCCCTTTTCACGTAAATGACCTCCTTGACTCCGCGCTCAAACCAGTGTTCTTCCCTGTCCAGGACGTGTACATCCTCATCATTGAAAGAGTGTCCACTGGCCTGTAGGTGTAAATAGACTGCAGAGTCCTGGCCTGACGAGGTAGCTCTTCTGTGTTGTGCCATCTGCTTCGCCAGAGGTTGTTTGGTTTCCCCGATGTATAAATCCTGGCAATCCTCCTGGCACTTAACAGCGTACACTATGTTACTCTGTTTGTGTCGGGGGACCTGATCTGTGCCGTGGACCAGTTTTTGGCGCAGCGTGTTTTGGGGTTTAAAAGCCACAGACCCCCAGTGTTTAGAAAAAATGCGTCTCAACTGCTCCGATACTCCTGACACATATGGGATCACTACAGGTTTTCGCTTGGGCAGCGGTTGTCCTTCTCTCCTGGATCGGCTGGAGCTTTCTTTAGGTGCCTTTCCAGCTTTGACTAAAGTCCAGCTGGGATAACCACATTTACTCAGGGCCTTCTTGATGTGCTGTTCTTCTGCCTCCCTGGCCGCTGTGTCAGTGGGGATGGTGTTCGCTCTGTGTTGTAGCATCCTGATGACACCCAGTTTGTGCTCCAGTGGATGATGAGAGTCAAACCTTAGATACTGATCCGTATGTGTAGGTTTACGGTACACGTCAGCTTTTAGATGTCCCCCATTACCCATTACTCTCACAGTCTAAGAAGGCTAACCTGCCACTTTTCATGTCCTCCCTGCTGAATTTGATGTGTCGGTCCACCAAGTTAATGTGATCCGTGAATTGTGGTACGTCCTGAGATTTGATTTAAATCATGGTTTACCGTTTGGTCTTTGTTCGCCACAAGATATCACCAATTCGAATATAATTCGATATATTAAACATTCCTTTACTGGGTGAGAAAATCACACCATGTCATAACTGCTTTAAGTCATACAGAATAGATATCAGAGCCTTAAACAGGCTGACTTCTGCTAAATGGGTCAAACTGGGCAGAAAGTATACAAACACATAACATCCTTATAGAAAAAAAAAACATAACCCTACACCATGGCCCTGTCTCAATATGCGTACTTGTGCATACTTGTGTTCTCGTGTACTCGTGATACGTCATCAGTCGGAGACCAAGTACTGTTCCAATTCAAAGTACGCATCAAGCCGAGAACACAAAAAAGTCCCGGATGTGTTCTCACTCTGCCTGTTTTATCGAGCATGCATCGGTGGTGACTTGTGTGGACTTGGTACAGCTAAATATCCCAGAATGCATTCTGTCTAAAACTCAAACGCGGCAATGGCGGACGAGCGGGGCTAAAAACGTTTAAATATTACTCTTTCTGGGTCACAAAATAAACTTTTAAGTTATTTTCAAGACCCCCCGCGGTCTTTTCGCTACTCGGGTTAAACAAACCCAGAACCCCAATAGCTGTCTATTGTATTGAGTGTCCACTAAAATAAAAATAAAAGCATTCTAACATCTCACCTGCTTGTTTTTATTAAGACATACATGTACACTATTTTTATTAATAGAGATTTCGCTACTGAGGTTAAACACGATATATATAAGTCACTTCTAAATGTTAATGTTTGGTTTATTTCAGTGTTTTATTTGTTCCTCAGTAAATCGGTTTGGTTAAAGAGGGGACGGATGTAAAAACTCCGGACCGGTGACGTCATCAAGTACGCTGGTGTTCCAATTATACAAATCGCAAGTCCATGTTCGCGTTCTCGGCAAGTCCGGTCTCGCCGAGAACGCAAGTACGTACTTAGAATTGAGAAAGGGGCCATGTGTCATCAATTTGATTGATGGCCCTAGCCTTGACCTTTTGACCTTACCGGAAGTACTCCGGAAGTGTCTAATCGATTCCATATGTGTGACTAATCGCATCCGGTGGGAAAAAAGGAGGGGTGGTTCCTGGGGGGATGGTTCAGGGATAATTCTGATCAGAGAGGGAGGGGTGGTTCCTGGGGGGAGGAAAAGTTCAGGGGGGTGACGCAGCAGATTTCTGATGAGTCAGCGGAGATCGGAGCACATGCTGCATAGAGACAGACAGAATGATCGAGGCAGTTAGTTTTTCACAGACAAACTCATAGTTTGAATTCTGTTTAAATGTTTCAGTATTATGACAATGATCTTGATAACCTTTTTCTCGGTAAAGAGTTATTTCTTTTTTCAATAGCGGCTTTATTTTGCTTTCTTATGTTCTTATGTTATCTTATGCATTTATATTTATAGAGCCGGGTGGAGGCATGCTACACCAAAGCTTGTAATGAAAAGAAGGACTTTCTATTGCTTGTAGAGAGCCATTTCTTTTTACAATAGCGGGTGTATTTTATTTTCTTCTTATTATTATTTTTTTCATACACGCCTCAACTCCTTGTACGTGTAAAATAACCCTTAGTGGAAAAAAAAAAGCACCACGCACATATTCAGAACTCAGAACTAAATTCAGAATTAAATAATTTTATTAAAACACCCCGATGAGGTATTTTGGTTTTGTGCAGCCACTCATACCAAAGTAAAGAGTTTTTCTTCATTTTTATAGCTACTTTTACAACGGGTTTTCCCGTTAACAGAAAATAGACAGAAACCCTAAAAGAAAATGTCCTTGTTTTACGCACATCAAGGAGTCAGACGACCGTCGGTTCATCCCGGTCAATGCTTCCTCCGTCGGGTACCATAAACGTATGAGAAAAAAAACCCCAGAGAATTTATTATTTTTGTAAGAGTGAGTGAGTGAGAGACAGAAAGAGGAAGAGAGCGAGAGAGAGAGAGAGAGAGAGGGAGAGAGAGAGAGAGAGAGAGAGAATCGATCAAACTTTTCTACAAAAGGTTATACCACTCCGGGTCAGGAGGGGCGATATAGCACGGACCGGTCAGATGACTACGCCGGATGGAAGCATAACTGGAAGCGTCCCAGGGACTTTCCCTTTGACATTCATCCTGCTCCATGATCAGCTATTAAATGTTTCCTCAATGTTGCTGTAATGTAACAACAAAGTTAGTTTTTTTAAGATCAGACAGGGGTACAGTCCCAAAACATTCCTCAAACATTCCGCAGTCACCGAATTAGCATCTGTGAGACAAATAAGCTTCAGGGACTGACTTGTTTTTAGAACCGACCTTTGACACTTGGATGTTGGCTTAATTTTTACCCAAAGAGAAATTTGACCCTAATAAAAAACAAACAAACAAAAAAAAACACGATACTGTGGTGAACACTTACTTCAACTTTGATGGTGTTTCTTCACAGCCATTTATTCTGAAAAAAAGTAAACATGTTACAAGGACAGTTTTGACACAATGCCCAGTGCAGAGTATGAATGGGACGTAGGAATTCCTCCTCTCTATACTTACACTCCTCCCTAACAAATGCCGAGTCATCATCTCCATAATCTGTCTGGATTTATCCCACTTTTCGAGTTTCATTGGAGTGTACTCAAGTGCACAAGATGTAAAATAATGTATTAGTTTTTTAAGCCATTCACTGAGTCCACGTCAAGATGCCATTCATTTAAGAGTCTAATAATTTTTTGAATTTAAATTGTGCTAACTTCAACGCAGTAACATTAAAAATAAAACATATTAGAACTCATTTTTGTTGGACACAAGAACAACTCGAGCATATTTTTCGGGAGCTGAACTGGGCTTACAAGTTTGTTGTGCGGCAGATCCCAGCGTGGAGGGTCCAGACACTCCCACGGCGCAGACTTTGCTATCCCCACAGAGCGTTTCTGGTGTGGCTTATGCAAAAGAGACAATACAGCGTGTTTCTCTGCTCCCGGTAAGCATGTCTGTTGTAGCCTGCGCTTTATAATTGTCTCTTTGATTATCAAACAGTGTTTAAAATGTGACTCATTTGTTATCCAAAAACATTTTATCTATGTTACTGATTTAAAATTATATGTATATATTTCAAGTTTTTTAGCTCAAACAGACTCTTGAGCATATTCATTGAGCAAATCCACATAACCAGTCTGCAGCCTAATGTACATCTTTTAAGTGTATGTTAATCAGTACATGAAGCGTAGCTCTGAAAAGAGTCCATCATTTGTGAATTTACTGATTTGCTTTTAACTGCAGTTTTCACAAACTGTGGATGATGAAATCCTCTTTATTTTAGAAAATGTCTTTAAACTATCACTGTTCCTACTTACTGAGTTCCTGAGCTACTTTTTTACTATGTGAATAAACTATTCGAACTAGAAAGGATTTAAAGACACATCTTAATTGGAGAAAAGGTGAAAAATTTGGAATGAAATTTATGTGACTGTTCATCTAAAATCCAGCAGAGAGTGAAAATCCGAAAGCTGCTGCAATCCTCTGCATTAATGATCTCTGTTTCTCTCTTTCTGTGTGTGTGTGTGTGTGTGTGTGTGTGTGTGTGTGTGTGTGTGTGTGTGTGTGTGTGAACCATAAAGTCAGTTTGGACTGAGGAGCAGTTGGTAAACACAGAAGTACATCCAACCTTAACAAAATTTTTTGTTTATCTACTTCATGCACATTGCATGCACAAGAATCCAAATCTCTGTATCACAATGATTTCATTAAAGCCTTATTATTTTATGGGGGCAATATCACAAATTACCGTAGATCATTAATAGGGAACAAAAAAGAAGGATCACATCAGCAATGTTGCTGGGAGACAGAAGTCTTGACACGTGCTTATAATTTAAAACACAAAAAACTCAGTTACAGCTGGTAAGATTTATGGTATAAACCAGACTTTCACAGTCTGCATCTTTACAGGGTTGTTTTCTGCTTTTGTTCACTCCCAGTGTGATTAAAAAACAACAACCACAAACACAGAGCCCACTAACTATTAGCCGCTTTCCCCCCTAAACAGTCAGTTGACTGAAAGAAATGCAATCCATTATTGTGAACGCTGAAGGAGATGTGCTCCATAGTCAAACTTATATTTCCTTAACTTACATCCTATGTTCTGTTTAATTCCGGCATCCCTTTATGGTTTAATGGAAAATTGGTTAAACCATTGCTCAACTTATGTCTGAATGACAGCAGATAATTCTGATGAAACTGACCCCGTAAGCACTTTGCAGCTGAGTCGAGGGCTCGTGGAAATAAGGTCAGGAGGTGTCCGGCGTGAGTGCGCGTGCAGTCTGTCTATTTGGGACGTCTGACAGACACACTAGTGCAACTCAGAGTGTGAGCAGCAACTCCTGTATACTAAACATAAGAAAAGTCATTTGTAGTGCTTCTTTTTTTTAACCGAGATTCCAGGGCTCATGCTTATATGGTTTTGTTTTATTCAAAAACAGGTTATTTTAGCGATCGTGTAACTGTGTCCTTGACCTTTTTACCGGCTTGAGGAGTTGGTTCCCTGGTGCAGATATTTGGGATGGTTCAAATGCCGAGTCTCCAAATGCAAACAAAAGGCTATTTTCCACGTTAATTGTTAAATGTGTATAAATGGGATGGGATGATGTTCGATAAAAGTAATAAACAATAAATGTAAATCTTTTTTTTTAACTTTGCAGACTCATTTACCCACTCCAGTGACAGCGACAAAAAAAGATCATGGCTTTAAAGAGATTATGAACAAAATGCATTACATTTTGTTTTTTGCTACATTAACAACTTTTCCAACTCTGATTCTCTGCAGGACCAACACGGACATCAGTTTAGACTGAAATCCAGTTCAGACGGCACACGCAACATGTTCAAGTTTGCATGGAGGCATCTTTCTTTCAGCTTAACGAGTGAACCGTCAGCTCGTTCAAACATGTTAAAGTCCATTTGGCTCGACACCACCGAACAGAGGCAGCAATATAGCACAGCTAACATTAACAGTGCAGTGAATCCTGCTTGTGCCGTCATATTCAGGACTGCAAACCGAGCAGCATCACTGACTTTCAGCTTGTTGTGTTTGTGGATATATGACTGACTTTAATTATCCATAAAATCATCACATTCTCTGTAAGATTAAGGTCGACTATTGAACGGCGAATATTTTAAAGTAAAGGCTTTAAAACCAAGTTAGTACAAACATCACTAATGTCACATAACTTTGCCGACATGTAGTCAATAGTAATGTTTTAATGTTCTTCATTATTAAACATTTGCGCATAAATAAGTGACATAATATTCAGTAAGGCAAGGCAAGTTTATTTATAGCACAATTCAACAACAAGGTCATTCAAAGTGCTTTACAGAGACATTAAAAAACAAAAACAAATAAAAAGCATGATTTAAAATTGATTAAAAAGAATTTAAGCTTAAAAGTGTGGATTTGGTGCTTTATTCAAATGCAGCTGAGAACAGGTGAGTCTTCAACCTGGATTTAAATAAACTGAGTGTTTCAGCTGATCTGAGGCTTTCTGAGAGTTTGTTCCAGATATATGGAGCATAAAAGCTGAATGCAGCTTCTCCGTGACTGGTTCTGACTCTGGGAACTGATAAAAAAAACAGATCCAGGTGACCTGAGGGATCTGGAAGGTTCATACTAGGTCAGGAGGTCACTGATGTATTTTGGTCCTAAACCATTCAGAGCTTTATAGACCAGCATCAGAACTTCAAAGTCTATCCTCTGACGGACAGGCAGCCAGAGTAAAGACCTCAGAGCTGGACTGATGTGGTCCACTTTTTTGGTCTTAGTGAGGACTCGAGCAGCAGAGTTCTGAATGAGCTGTAGTTGTCTGACTGATTTTTTAGGTAGACCTGTAAAGATGCTGTTACAGTAATCAAGCCTACTAAAAACGAATGCTTGGACTAGTTTTTCCAGTTCCTGTTGAGACATCATATCAGTACTTACTTTTAAACGTTTACTCTTTGGCTGCTCTGCTTCCACTGTTTTTTTTTTTTGGCAAAATTATCCACACCCACCGCTGCGCTATGCAATCTGGGATATGTTGGGCCACGAAGTCTACACCGACACATCCTTAGAATTCAGGGAAATGAAGGACGCATTTGAGGGCCGCATTTCGAGCAGCCTTCGAATTGGGACAGCCTTTGTCGCGTTGCTGTGACGTAATCGGCCTTAAAATGCGGCCTTTAAGGCTGCAGACCCTGAATTGGGATACAGCCCAGGAGTGACATGTTTAGCCGCATGTTCTCCTTAAGTTGCTGGCTGTCTGAGTGGTGTCCAAGAAATGATGTGGGCTTCATAGATAATTGGCAAACTTTCTGTAGGAAACCTGGTCTTGTTAGGAGAGACGGCATCCATCCCACTTTGGATGGAGCAGCTCTCATTTGTAGAAATATGGACAAATTTATTAAACCCCCCCAAAATATGACTATCCAGAGAAGCAGAGCTGCAGTCTTACACGCCTCTCTGCAGCTTCTCTCCTCCTGAAACGACAGCCTCAACACAGCATTTAATCTGTTATTAGACTATTAAATATTTCACTTTAATGTTGTAACTATGCGGTCACTTGTCAGGTGTTTATATTTTAAAAGACATTCTTCAGGTTGAATAGAGACACTCAGGCAGGTTAAGTATAATAACGCGACGTGCACCGGAGAGAGCTCGAGTGAGACTCTCCCTTGAGCACGCAGAAACTCTTTATTTATAGTGTTGCAGAAATTGCACAACATTTCATACATCATGTTCCAGCTCTCAAGAAATGCTGAGCGTGTGCTGATCTTGGGTTCTGTGAAATCAGTTTATGCTGGTTTCAGTTAGAAGAGGATGAGGCAGAAGTACAATGATTAATAAACAGAAACTGAGTGAGTGTGTGTAATCTATTGCTGACAGCTGGGAAAGATGGGTGCATGACACACTACTCTCAGGTACGCACTGTTCAGATAAGTTTAAAATGGATAAACATATTCACACACGCAAGCAAAAACATATATGTATACACATGTCATGATGGTATTAATAAAATCCCTTAACATATTCCCTCCTGTTGTTAATTTGTTTACACATTTTAACTGTTCAGCATACAGTTTCTTGACTTAGCATTTTTAACTGTTGCATCATTGTTAACAGGGGTCTTTATTTTGTTTTCATTTTACAGGCTGTTCTCTTCACTTGAATCAGCTTCATCATTATCAGTGTCTGTGTCAGTGTCAGCGTGTTCCAATAACGTCATAGTTTCTCTTGGGCTGACAGGGTCTGGTGTAATGGCAGTTGCTATCAGTCTGTTGATCAGGGCTCTTATGCATGGTATGCAGCAGCAACCACAAAGAGTCAGAATCATGTCCAGTGCGACTCGGTGTTGCATCACAGTTATGCGCAGGGCATCAATCTCTTCATTTTGTTGATTGTTGATTTTGCACGAGGCATTCAGGGACAGTCCAAAGCGGTAATCCAAAGTTTCAATTCTTAACATGTTCTTTCCGGTACCCACCCATGGAAACAGTGAGTGGAGGACCTTTTGTCCGGTGGTCCAAAGCTTAAATTCCTCTGGCACATCACTGCCATAGATGGGGTCATGTGGTTGCACCGTGGAGACGTCTTGTCGTCGTCTTGTAGTCTGAGAGCTATTTACAGCTGACATCCTGAAGGTGTGGTCTGAAATGAAGATTGGGGCACAGGTGCCCGTCCATCCGGGTGGCAGTATGAAGTAGGCAAGTTGTCCACACAGCCAGGCCATTCCCTGCACCCAGTAGGTGCCGTTGCTGGGCGCAGACGTGTTTACAGGTGCGCCCTCTCCGTTGGCTGTGGTTTGGTTACAGTTGGTGGTGTCGCCTAGGGGTCTGTTACCGTTGTCTCGTCGGTAGTACATGGAGTGGTTCTTCCCTGGGGTTGCAGTTTGGTTACATGGGTTGTCATATTTCCTGGCCCCTGTCACTCCGTGACAGTATCCTCTGCAGAAACTGCGCTTTTTCCGGGTCAGTTCCACATTTTCCGTGGTGCGATGATCTTGTTTAGGGACAGCGCTTTGTTTTGAGCATGTCACATTTGGGTACTGACGATAAATCTGCTGGCAGTGGGGATCACAGGGATTATCGGTGCAGGCCATGTTCATGGATACGATGGCTATTGTCAGGAACACTGAGAACACAAACGTGAAGCACAGGGTTGTGACTGTTGTCACCTGGCATCCTGTTGTCCAATATTGACGTCGTCTATGTCCATCTCTCCTTTCTCCTTCAGTGGAATCTTGGGTTCTTTGTCTAGCATCTCCATTCCTGTGAGTGTTCTCCTCTTCTCGACCACCAGACACACCCGTAGCCTCTAATGAGTAGACCTCAGCCAGAGGAGTGGGATCACGAGTGTTGCCACTGATCACCCTACCCCCCACCGAGCGAACACTAGAGGTTGGGGAGGACCAGAGTCTAAACTTATCACTCATCTTAAGGAGATGTTGGTGGGTCTTGGATTGGTTCAACCTTCTTTGTGTGGCTTTGATGAATCCACGAGGGTCGTTCAGCAATCTTGCATGCTGTGGGTGTTGTGAGCAGGACCTGGAAAAGACTGGGAGAGAATCACGCAGCAGTTGGTTGCTCAAAACTATTTCTTTGTTTTCCAGTAGTTTTGTCATCCACTCTGCTTCTGTTGGGGGCAGGGTGCCTTGGTTTAGCTGACCACACTTTTCAACAGTGATGTGTGACTGTGAGAGCAGGATGCCTACATAAGACAGTTGTCTTGCATGTGTTAGATAAGAAAGATTAGCCTGTAGTAGTATTGAAGTTACTGCGTGTGGGACCTTGATAATCAGCTTGTGTCCCAAAACAATGTCGGCAGATTTTTTAACAGCCTCTGCTGCTGCTGCACAGGTTTGCACACATGTAGGTAGGCCTGAGGCTACTGAATCTAGTTCACATGAGTAAAAGGCTAACGGTCGTTGTTGTTCAAAAGGGGTGTTCATGCCCTCATCATATTCTAGACTTGAGTTTTGTCTAAAGACTGGTCGCAGTCTGTCTAGGAAGTCAGAGGCAGACTCGTTTTCTTTTTGCTTTGTTTCTCCTATTTTTTCGTAATCTGGCCTAGGCGCTAATGTTGTTCTAGTTCTCTCGTAATTTGGGTTTGGCGCCTGAATTAACGGAAATTGCCCTAACGGGCCTGGAGGCCATGGCGGTGGGTCTTCGCGGGTCATTGGGTTCAGTTGTTGTCTCGCTGAGACATAAGGATCTTGTGGTTTTACAAAGGGATTTTTTGAAACAGGGGGATAAGGATTTGGGGGGTATGGTTGCTCAGTATCAGGGGGACCCGGGGCTGAGGGAGGTGTTTGATGAGGAGGAGGATTGGTGGTTTCAGTAGGTGGCTTTTCGCTTTGTTTATTTTGCTTTTTGTTTCTTTTCTCTTCACGCTTCTTACTTTCCTCCTGCCATGGTACAAAGAAACTTACGTATTCGAACATGCGCAGGACTTTCTTTTTACCACTAGTCTTTTCTATCTCTGCATGTAGGCATTTACTTAATTGCAGTATTGGGCCAGGGCTACAGTTCCCCTCCCAGGCGGTGCAGTTTGTCTTTTTGGGATTTCTCCACCTATTTGCGCTTATCTGTCCTGCACCGGGGCATTTTTTCTCTAACCATTGTTCATCTGCAGTCAATTCGGGTTTTGTAGATTTATTTCCCATATTTAATTTTGATTTATTTTATTCGATAGTTCTTTGTTTATTTTTTAGTTATTAATACTACCAACACATAAACTTCACACGCGGTACTTATAATCCTATTTTAGTTGACACGCTCCTTATTTACCATTCACTCTTAGAGTGAGATCCCTGACTCCCAAGGTGAAATGAAACCACTAGCTACCAACCTCTTCTTTGCTGCGGAATGGGCCCACACAGGACAAATGATTCCGTCTTACACAGGCGAGCGTTTACGTGCGGGTCCACACAGGGCCCGGTCCACACAGGACGTTTTTATTCAGACCTTTTAAACTTGCGGAATGAGCCCACACAGGACTGCCAATTCCGTCTTACAGGCAAGTCTCATGAAACGAGCCCACACAGGACTTTCAGTTTCGTTTATCTGAATTTCAGCCCACACAGGACTTTCAGACTTTTCGGCCCACACAGGACCTTCAGTTTCATTTTCTCCGACTTTCGGCCCACACAGGACCAGTCTACTGAGAGTCGTGTCAAACTAGAATCGATTTTTTTTTTAGACGCAATGTGTTTTTGAGTGCTTATATTCACCTGGTTCGAATGAGAAAATGCCGGTCAGAGCGAATCCTCCTCGCTCCCCGGGATCGCGGACCTCTTGTAAAGCGCTGACCAACGGTGAATTCGCGTAGTTGGATTTTCTGCTTCACTAGAAACAGGCTGTCGACAGACTTTGCAGCGCGGGTTCACGATTCCAGGAGACGACGAGGTCACTCTGTTTGGAGCACAAAGTTTGTTAAAATTTGGTGTCCAATCCGGCTCGAAGGACCATTAAAATGTCAGGTGTTTATATTTTAAAAGACATTCTTCAGGTTGAATAGAGACACTCAGGCAGGTTAAGTATAATAACGCGACGTGCACCGGAGAGAGCTCGAGTGAGACTCTCCCTTGAGCACGCAGAAACTCTTTATTTATAGTGTTGCAGAAATTGCACAACATTTCATACATCATGTTCCAGCTCTCAAGAAATGCTGAGCGTGTGCTGATCTTGGGTTCTGTGAAATCAGTTTATGCTGGTTTCAGTTAGAAGAGGATGAGGCAGAAGTACAATGATTAATAAACAGAAACTGAGTGAGTGTGTGTAATCTATTGCTGACAGCTGGGAAAGATGGGTGCATGACACACTACTCTCAGGTACGCACTGTTCAGATAAGTTTAAAATGGATAAACATATTCACACACGCAAGCAAAAACATATATGTATACACATGTCATGATGGTATTAATAAAATCCCTTAACATCACTTCTGTCTTTAAACAAAATATTTTCCAGTTACAGAAATCATAAAGTCCAAACTAAAGTGTTACTGATGCTATATGCATTTTATATAAGTAATCGATGATGGTACTGACATGAAGGAAGAGAAAGTTAAAGGTTGCATCCTTTGAGTTTGTCTCGGTGCCTTTGGGCGATTTTTAGGACAGATGTTTCTGTTCAATTCTTAAATCCATTTTTTCAAACACAAACACTATTTTAAAGCTTCTAAAGAGTAAAATATTAATGATAATTATAATAACAGTAATAAAAACAGAAGCTCTCAGATCCATCAAACCAAGCAGCAGAAAGAACAATAAGTGAAGAGAAAATTTTAACCTTGTAGACTTCATTATGTTCCAGCTGCTCTACAGACGCTGTGACCTCGAACTTAAGCAGGTCGTAAAGTATGTGCAGCTCAATAACTTCATAATTAGACCCTGTGGTATTTAGGCAGCAGAACAACTAAGAATAACAACTACAAATAATGTTTTTAGGTTTCTGTTGTACTGCAAGGTTCTGTACAGGAGAACCAAACCAAGAGCAAATATTAAGTCTCATTTACACCCGAGCACGAAGAGCCATCAAAATTTATCAAATTGAATCATCTTCGTTTAGATGCAAGAAGAATCATATAGAAATGAAAAAGTATAAATATAAATCCAGAGCAAAGATATCCTCTAAATCAGCGTAGCACATGTGCAGCTGCTGGGATTCACTTAAGCATTCGGCTCGTTGCTGTTGCAGATTTTTCTCTCGCTGTTCTGGCTCACAGCGCTGCAAGCACAAAAATAAATATCCCCAAAGGTGTGAAAGGGAGCTAATTAGTAAGAGTATTGTTGCTCTCCCCAGGAGTAGTCCAGCAGTAGAAATCAGTCCAATAACAAGGTGTGTAACATCTAGCAGGGTGACAGAAAAACCCAGTGTAACTTCTAAGGACCTCAACGTCTCTCTCACATTGCGTTTTTTAAACATGTTTTCATTTGTCACTTCAGTCTTTACTCTGAAATACAGGAAGAGAAATCATGGCTGAAACAATTTCTCATGAAACCAGGGCTGTGGTCCAACAGTCAGTTTTGGTGAGGAAGGTTCCTAACTGAGAGAAGTGACCCAGAAGTATCTGTGTAGCAGCCACAATGAATCAAGACCATGAGCTTTATTAACTGATCAAAGTCTATTCTTTCATCTTCTGTATTATTCAGTTTGCATTGGTAATGCCCATTATTGTAATGCTTTTTTAAGATGAGCAAAACTTTATTTTACTTTGGGTTAGCTGAGATAAGTGATGGATGGAGGGAATTTTACTTCAGTCACAGAAATCCTAAACAGGAAGGAGGAGCAGAGTTACAGTGGATCACTATCCAGCAGGGAAACAAGATTTATTTCAATTTCTTGGCCATGATTGAGATTTACTAAGTGGGCAAATTACGGTGACGATACCGTTCCAGAGTGATCTATTAGTAGTGCACCAATTTACATTCAGAGATGCATGCAGCCAGTTCATTTCAGTATTAACCGACTTTCTACCAACAGCAGCACAAAAACTGCAGATTCGATCATGGAGACACTGAATCTGCTAAACTAATTAAACATTGTAAGTGCAGGTCTCAGTTTATGTTTCTTTGTAAAAACAGCACAGCAAAGGAGACTCTGTGAAGTTTTGGTATAAGGGATAAATCTTCTGACCAAACCTGCTGGGACTGTGTGAGGTCCTGAGGCTAAGAGTAAGGATTTATCCACAGGAGAGCTGCGTTCTTACAAACCATCTCACTGTGTAAACCTGACATCTGTGGAACAGCTGAGCTGTATGATGTGTACAAGGACACAAAACATTATTTACCATCAGATCCCGAGCCCTCCGTGTGTTAATCATGAAACTGCTGCTGTGCTACATCCATAAATAATGAATAAATTAGGAGCTAAAGCTAAAAGGACAGTTTATTTGTACCATCTTCATGTGAACACATTCAAGAACATCACAGATGAAAGAAACATTAAAAACTTCCACACTACATAAAGGAAGAAAAATAGTTTCTTCCTTTATGTAGAAAAAACAGAAACATCAAACAGCTCCAAGACTCTCTTTGAAAGAACTAAAACCTTTATTCTCATGGTCCAATCATGAGTGAACTCCCGATGAAGCCTTGTGTGCTAAAACATGTCAGAGTTTTAAAGGTTAAACATGAGTTTCCAAAACATTTTGCTGGAGAACAATGAACTATTTGACTGAGTTTCATTTATTTACAGACGAGCAAAACCAGGACAGAGAAAAAAAGGACAAAACTGACTGAGTAAAACGACAGAAAATAAGATCCCATGTAAATCTGTATTATGTAGAAGTTCAGCCCAGCAACCAGTTCAGTTCAACACAAGTTTAAATGATTCTATCTGAACTCTGTGGAGCCTGATCTCAAGCTTTTTGAGTCTGACACTGAAACCAGAGGATCTTTCTGTCTCTTCAGATTCACTGTGATCCAGTGATGGGAGTGATTTCAGCCCTGAGTGATCACACTGATGTTTGCACAGAGCAGACAATGAGGTGAATGTTTGGGCACATTGGTAACAGTGAAACAGTTTATTAGTAACGTGGGATCGTTTGTGTTCAGAGTATGATCTGAGATTCCTGAAGCTCTTGTCACACTGGTCACAGCTGTAGTTTCCTTCCATGTGTGTACGTTCATGATTGTTACGATGACTTGATTGTGAGAAACTTTTGTCACAGTGTCTGCACTTGTATAGTTTCTCTCCTGTGTGGACTCGTTTGTGTGTTTTAAGCTGACATGCAGTGGTGAAGGATGACCCACACTGATCACAGAGGTGCTTTTTAACCCCACTGTGAATCAGTTCATGTCGTTTTAAGTCACGCGATGTGGTGAAGCTTCTCCCACATTCTTTGCAGTATTTCAGTTTGTCTCCAGTGTGTCTACATTGATGTGTTTTTAGGGTAACTTGCCAACTGAAAGTTTTTCCACAGAGGTCACAATGAAAGTCTTTCCCACCACCACAGTAATGACAGGGTTGAGAACTGGATCCATCTGTGTCGCTCTGCTTCTAAACAAAGACACAAAGACAGTGTAAGTCAGTCCTTCAACATTTTTATCCTGAACGTCGCCTGAAATAAAGAGCATCTCTGCAGACGTCCAATTACATTTTACTGTTTCAGTTAACACACTCAGTTTACTGGGCTGCAATAACTACAATACTACCACCATAATACTACAGTAATACTAAAATCATAACTGACATGAAAATCTGAATAATCACTCAGAGCTGCTTTTCCATGCAGTAGAATTGCTAACATGCTAACACAGTTTAATGAGCAGAGTTGTTCCAAACAGTCAGGCTAAAATGACAAGATAACAATATAAATACAAACCTCACAGTAACTGCACTTGTAGAGTCTCTTTCTGGTGTGGATCTGTTGGTGTTGTCTCAGGTGATGTGGAGATTTAAAAGTCTTCTCACACAGGTCACATTTATAAGGTCGTCCCTCAGTGTGGGTAAACATGTGTTGTTGTAACTGTGAGTCTGTAGCAAAGTATTTGCCACACTGTTCACAGCAGTACACATCATGTCTGGTGTGAATGCGTTGGTGTCTATTTCGGGTTCCTCTCAGGCTGAAAGTTTTTCCACAGATGTCACAGCTGTATGCCTTAATTCCAGAGTGGGTAAGTAGATGACTCTGTAAGTGGCAACTGTGAGTAAAAGCTCTGCCACACTGATCACAGCTGTACGCTTTAACTCCACTGTGGATGAGTTGGTGTTTTTTTAGATGACCCTTCAAGGAAAAAGACTTTCCACACAAGTCACAGCTGAACGGTCTCTCTCCAGTGTGGATGATCTGATGCTCTTTTAGTGAAGCCTTCCTAGTAAAATCCTTCCCACACTCGTCACAGCTGTATGCCTTAATTCCAGAGTGGGTAACTAGATGCCTCTGTAAGCTGGTACTGTGAGTAAAAGCTCTGCCACACTGATCACAGCTGTATGCCTTAATTCCAGAGTGGGTAACTAGATGACTCTGTAAGCTGCTACTGTGAGTAAAAGCTCTGCCACACTGATCACAGCTGTACGGTTTAACTCCACTGTGGATGAGTTTGTGTTGTTTTAGGGAATCCTTCCTGGAAAAAGACTTTCCACACAAGTCACAGCTGAACGGTCTCTCTCCAGTGTGGATGACCTGATGCTGTTTTAGTTCATCCTTCACAGTAAAATCCTTCCCACACTCATCACAGGTGTATGTTTTCTCTTTCTTTCTTCTGTGAGGTTTGTCGGCCTCCTGAGAGCGCTGACTTCTCGCTCCATGTTGGTCCTGCAGTGACAGAGATACAAACAGAGGCAGTGAGTGAAATGCAGTCGTGGAACAAACTGAACCTTCAAACTCCCTCCATTAACACTAGTTTTAAACCTGAAGGTGGAGTGTGGCACCAAACACCTTAAAGGTCTCTTATCCCCACCTGCTGGTAGTTCTAACACATTACATCCAACCTGGTGCTAAAAATAATTCATGACTGTTTAAACTTTAAACACTAAAATCATGCCCATCCCTCCTGATTGTACACACAAACACAAACACACACACTTATATTTTTTTGTAATTTAAATTATTATTTTTATAATTTATATTATATTGTTGTTTCCTCAGTGTCCCTTCGAAAGAAGGGGCTGCTCTCACAGCTAGAGACATAAATGCTGCGGCAAGGAGGAGTCAGGACGCCAGGTCAACTACCGACCAATAACCTGCCTCAGTACTACATGGAAGCTCCTGTCAGGCATCATATCGGCTAAGATGAACGGGCACATGGGTCAATACATGAGCGGGGCACAGAAAGGGATTGGCAAGAATACCAGAGGCGCAAAACACCAGCTACTGGTAGACAGGACAGTCAGCCGAGACTGCAAGACCAGACTGACCAACCTGTGCACAGCCTGGATTGATTACAAGAAGGCCTATGACTCAATGCCCCACAGCTGGATACTTGAATGCCTAGAACTGTACAAGATCAACAGGACCCTGAGAGCCTTCATCAGGAACTCAATGGGGATGTGGCGCACAACACTAGAGGCCAACTCCAAGCCCATAGCACAAGTCACCATCAAGTGCGGGATCTACCAAGTAGATGCTCTGTCCCCACTGCTGTTCTGCATAGGCCTGAACCCCCTCAGTGAGATCATTAACAAGACTGACTACGGATACCGACTACGGAACGGAGCGGTTGTCAGCCACCTCCTGTACATGGATGACATCAAGCTGTATGCCAAGAGTGAACGAGACATCGATTCACTGATACACACTACCAGGATATACAGCAATGACATTGGAATGTAATTCGGACTGGAGAAGTGTAGTCGGATGGTAACAAAGAGAGGGAAGGTAGTCAGAACTGAGGGGATTGAACTACCAGAAGGCAACATTGCAGACATAGAGGACAGTTACAAGTACCTGGGGATCCCGCAAGCGAATGGGAACCATGAAGAGGCCGCTAGGAAAGCTGCAACCACCAAATACCTGCAGAGGGTCAGGCAAGTCCTGAGGAGTCAGCTGAACGGTAAGAACAAGATCCGGGCCATCAACACCTACGCCCTGCCTGTGATCAGGTACCCTGCTGGGGTAATAGGCTGGCCAAAGGAGGAGATAGAAGCCACTGACATAAAGACAAGAAAGCTCCTTACCATGCATGGAGGGTTTCACCCCAAGTCCAGCACCCTGAGGCTGTACGCTAAGCGGAAGGAAGGGGCCGGGACTGCTGAGTGTCAGCACCACAGTCCAGGATGAGACAAGAAACATCCACGAATACATCACGAAGATGGCCCCAACTGACAGCGTGCTCAGTGAATACCTCAGGCAGCAGAAACCCAAGAAAGAGGAGGAAGGCGAGGAACCATCATGGAAGGACAGGCCCCTGCACGGTATGTACCACCGGCAGATAGAGGAGGTGGCTGATATCCAGAAATCCTACCAGTGGCTGGACAAAGCTGGACTGAAAGACAGCACAGAGGCACTAATCATGGCAGCACAGGAACAAGCTCTGAGTACAAGATCCATAGAGGCTGGGGTCTATCACACCAGGCAAGACCCCAGGTGCAGGCTGTGTAAAGATGCCCCTGAGACAATCCAGCACATAACAGCAGGGTGCAAGATGCTAGCAGGCAAGGCATACATGGAACGCCATAACCAAGTGGCCGGCATAGTGTACAGGAACATCTGTGCCGAGTATAACCTGGAAGTCCCGAGGCCAAAATGGGAGATGCCCCAAGGGTGATGGAGAATGACCGAGCTAAGATCCTGTGGGACTTCCAGATGCAGACGGACAAAATGGTGGTGGCTAACCAACCGGACATAGTGGTGGTAGACAAACAGAAGAAGACGGCTGTAGTGATCGATGTAGCGGTTCCGAATGACAGCAATATCAGGAAGAAGGAACACGAGAAGCTGGAGAAATACCAAGGGCTCAGAGAAGAGCTCGAGAGGATGTGGAGGGTGAAGGTAACGGTGGTCCCCGTGGTAATCGGAGCACTAGGTGCGGTGACTCCCAAGCTAGGCGAGTGGCTCCAGCAGATCCCGGGAACAACATCGGACATCTCTGTCCAGAAGAGCGCAGTCCTGGGAACAGCTAAGATACTGCATGGGACCCTCAAGCTCCCAGGCCTCTGGTAGAGGACCCGAGCTTGAAGGATAAACCGCCCGCAGGGGCGTGCTGGGTGTTTTTTTTTTTTTTTTTTATATATAAAAGTTATAGAAATAGATATATATATATATAGATATACACACACACATATACATATATATGTATATATATATGTAAATAATCATTTAGTGATAATAAATCGTATGTTTATTTATTTGTTTATTCAAAAGGAACCCCATTAGCTTCCACAACAGATGTTGCTCGCCTTCCGTCAAATACTATCACATAAAATATTATACAATAAAGTGGATTCAAGATATCCACATAATTTGGCTCTTACATCCACAGTGAGGTTTCACAATTGTTAAAACATAAGCAATCAATAATAATAATAATAATATCAATAACATTGAGGCACATTACACAAATTTCAAAAACAAATCATCTCTTACAATATTTACAACAACTAAAAACTCTGTAAATCGACTTGTTTCATTGAAGTTTTGAATAGTTGCTAATTCTCCAATTTTATAAGGTAATTTATTCCACTTAAAAGATGCCACAAATATAACAGTTTTACAAAAAGTTACTTTTAACTCGAGCATTTACTAAATTGCAGTTTGTTGAAAACTGTGTAATATGATTATGTATTTCATCTGGATACTGCAGCTGAGCAGAAATAAATGTGGTGTGTTTAACAGAATTGCTTTCTTTATAACTACAAGTAAGCCATAGAATATTTTAGCCTGTACAGGAAGCCAAGAAAGTTGATTATGCATTTTATCAATATTAGTATAGTATGAAGATCTTAACACTAATCTGGACGCCTTATTCTGGACTAACTGAAGTCTGTTAAGATCTGTCTTATTAGCTGCTGACCAAATGATTGAACAATACTCCAGATGAGACATTACTAGTGCATTAATGACATCTTTCATAATTGAAGAAGTGATACAGAAAGAGCATTTCATAGCCATAGCTATGCCTTGTCCCATTTTCTTAATAACAGAGTCGATGTGCTGAGACCATGAAAGGTGGTGATTTATGGTAACTACTTACGAGCACCTGCAATCGTTCTGGTGCTGTGACATAAAAACAAAACGCTGACCCCTGACTCTGGCACACAGTTTTACCTCTTTTGCTCATTTTAATGTGTGATTAGTGCACGATCAGCTGGGCCATATCATACCGTTCATAGTAATACCGGTATAATGTTGGGCAACGATAGGAAAGTGAAATATGACGATAGAATATGGGTAAAACGCGCATGTGCAGTGCCTTTGTTTTCATACGCACATGGAGGAAAAAGCATGGCGGCGACGGAGAATGAGAAGGGCGAAAGCGGATCGTTGAATGAAACAGATGAACCAGAACTGGTTTGTAAAAATGCTGCAACTTCAGTGGTGTGGAACTGGTTTAGCTTTCATCCGTCAGATACACAACAAAGCACTATTTGTGGTAGGACATGCTAGCAGGCCGTCGTTATTACTGTGTTTTTTGTGGAGTTGTAAAGTATTTTGTCTAGTGTCAATTATATCGTCAGTTATATTGTTATCGCAAATTTTCAAATGTATATCGTGATAAATATTTTTGGTCATATCGCCCTGCTCTGTCTGTCACCTTCTGTGTTGAGCTCATTGTTTCCTCTGTAGTGGCTGAGCTGAGTCCAAGTAGCTGAAAATGTTCCTCTGCTGCTCCGTCAGACTCTTCTCCTCCTGCTGATCAGCTGGGACACAAAACAGATCTTTGTTAGGCTCCACACTGCACTGAAGAGTCAAAGTGTCTCATATGTTCATCTGACAAGTAAAGAACACATTTTTGCTTCCTGAGGTGGGCAACTTATTGGAAACAAACACAAAAGGTTTGAGCACTGATACCTGGCATTGCTGGCATTGAAAGATGCAATGCCAGCAATGAGGATTGTCAAGACTAAAACCAATCATTAAGCAAAGACAACAGGGATCATTTGTTTCTGTTCATTTAGCATTCACAACATTTGTAGTTGCCTTCTGTACAGGGGAAGTCCACGCACACTGTGTGGTACCGCCATCCGCAGAAGGTGCATTCAATCTCTGTAAGAAAAACTAGATTGTCTGAGACTGAAATGATATTAACAAAAGGAGTGGTGATTTGTAAAACTTCAGGTGTATGATAAGGTGAAAACAAATACACAATTGCATGTCATGTAGTTGAAGGTTTTTTTTCTTCTTTTGGAAGACCGGAAAACACTGAAAGTTACAAATGTATTGTGCTTGAAACAAATTCAAAATAGGTGATAAAGTTAGCTGCACATGTGTGTCACAAGTAAATCTGGCTGTATAATAAACAGAAACAAGTGATCCCTGCTGTCTTTGCTTAATGATTGGTTTGAGTCTTGACAATCCACATTGCATCTTTCAATATGTTTGTGGGTAGATTTGAATGCACCAGTGTAAGTGCAGCCACTCAGACTCTACTCAATGTGGTCATAGAAACAGGTGCAGATGTGTCACGAGTTAATCTAGTAGTAGGCTATGGTACTTGGCCACAGGTGGCAGTAGTGGACTGACCTCCATTGGAGACTGCTCCAGCTGCTATGTGATAGTGGATCTGCTACAAATTGAAGATCATATGCAAGTTTTGGAAATTAACCCTTGTATTATATGTTGAAAAACAAAAAAATGACATTGATTTTGTTGCGGGTCATTTTGACCCATACTGTGTAAATCCACTCAGAATTGTTAAAAAACTGCAATAAAACAATAGCAACTTTATTTTCCATTAGATAAACACGTAGAACACAGACATACAACAGTTTGACTTTCCATAACTATTTTTAGGAACAATTTGGTTTTTCGTCCTTTCAAACACGTTTCTTTTGAACTTGCCCAACGTTCTCAGTTTTTCAATGTTCAACATTTTCAATTCTGTCCACATGATGGACAGAATGTAACTGTGTGCTTTCTGCAGATGTACTTCTTGCATATCTCACAAAAAGTGCTTGTTTTAAAACAGGAATCTTCCTAACTAAGATTTAAAACAAAAGATTTCTACGTCTCCTCCAGACTCAAAAACAAATGACAAACCAATCGACACACCTGAGTCACTGACTTTCTTCAATCCTCTCACTCTCACTGGCTCTTTTATTACTAATCACTGTGTAACTGCTGTAATTTCACAGTAACTGCCATCTCCTTACAAATGTTCATTAGATTAACCACACTTATACAGACTGTATATAACTACCAACTCTCCAGCCATGTTGATGGATTGCCTATGTTGGCCGGAAATATTAATTTCCAGAGAAAAGACACAGACAGACTATGCTTATGACATGTGATGTGACAACACTAATGAAATATTGATGTGTCATATTTGTCCAAGGCGTATTTCATTGTTATGGAAAAAGAGAATATTAAAATCATGATGAACAGGGGTGGTGATTTCTATGACTTTGTGTAATATAATTTGGAATTTTGTACAAATGTAGGCCAATAATAAATACATGATATCATTTCATCCATTTCAAAGGTTTATTTGCATGATGCACAAACAGACACAATTGAAAGGTACAAATGTGTTGTGCATGAAACGAATTCAAACGTGGTGCAGATGTGTGTCACAAGTTGATCTGGCTGTAGGCTGTGGCACTTGGCCAGAGGTGGCGCTGGTTGATTCGAGTCCATGTTAGTGCACACAAAGTAAACTGCACGCTTTAGTTGTGAAGCAAAAACGCTGAAATCGGAGTAATAACACGTTCGAGGGGAACGATAACGACGACAAGAGTCTCCCGATCGTTTACTCTTGCTGTCCTGTGAACAGCATCGGCGTGGTGTTAATTGTTTGCCGTTTTCGCGATCGCGTCGTGCATGAGGATATCACCAGGTAAACGCGCGACATTTTTAAACATTTTGTTGTTCAACAGCATCAAGACTGACGGAGTGTGTTTGAGATAACCTCACCATTCTTCTTTGGCAGTAGTAGTCTTTAGCAGCGTTTAAATAACCGTTATCAGATTTGATGTTTTTGTTACAGACTTTTCAAAAAAGTGTTTTGCTTTTCTTTCACAAATGTGGGGGTTAAATTGTGTTAAAATGAACTAAACAGTGATGTCATGTTTTGTGATGAGGACCCAGGCACAGAGAGACTTGATGAATTTAAGAATCTTATGATTTAATAAGGAAATTTGCAGACTTGCACAGAGAGGGTAAAATTATGATGACTGATAATGGAAATGAAGACAACAGACGATGAGGACAGGGAGGAACAGGGATTTAAATGCACCAAGGAGACAGTCAGAGGGAACACGGGACAACGGGAGACATTTAAGGATGCAGGGACTGACAGAGACGGGGAAGAAGTCTCATCGTGACGAGTAAAGTTTACCTTGCCTGGATGGGCAGCTCTCTGGGTGCTCAACACCCCCAAAGCTCTGATCTTAGAATGGCCCCTGATGGTGGCTCCGGGAGATTTTCGGGAGGGGCCCTTAAATTCTGGATGTGGCAACATCACTAACCTTGTCAAACACCTCAGAGTAAATCACATCACAGAATATGTCGAGCGTATGTTGAGGCGAATTGAAGAGGAGGACAGGGACAGGTGCTGCTAGGGCGAGACAGACGTCTCTCACGGAGTCCTTTAGTGCTGCAGGCAGGCAAGGTGTTCAAATAGCGCACAACCTCAGTTTTTTTATTTCTATATGATGAATTTTGCATTATTAAGTGATAAGAACAAGTAATCTGATGTCCTGTAATCATTTTGATGCTATAATTTGAGACACAATAAATAAAATAAGTTTTTGTACAAAGTATCAGTGTCGGATCAGTATCGTGGATACCACCCTGAATATTACTTGGTATCGGATCGGAAAGGAAATCAGTGGTATCGCACATCACTACTCCGCAACTGCCTCGTTTGAGTTTTGGACGAAATGGATTCTGGGATATTGCATTTCGTCATTTCGAGCTGATTGGAGACAAGAACAGCCAATCAGATATTTTTGCATCCAAGTCTGTGATTGGCTGGTTTTGTGGCACAACTATAACGGTGTAGAGAAAGAGTTGAGCGCGCACGGGCAGAAATGTTGAGAGCACGAGCAACACATTGCGAGCGAGCGCAAATGCAAACGCTGAGCGAGAGGGGCTGCTATTGTGTGTATGTATGGATAATAGCAAACACTGAAATACATTTTTTGCACGCAGAAATGAATTTTGTTCACTCAAATTCAGCTTTTCTTTGCTCAAAATAAATTTGTCCTCAAAATACAACACTTGCACCTGCAAACTTGTTTTTACGTGCGCTCAATTTTTTTTTACGTGCGCTCAGAATAGTGGCACAAAAATAACGCCATACCCGAGAGCCGTCGCCAGTCCCCTTCAAGCCCTTCCCCAAACTGCAGCACTATTCACACTTCCTCATCGTTACCAAGGATGTGGTCCCTGCTAGTGAAATCTATTCGTTTGCACACTTACACACACACAGCTGTGGTTTCCTGTTTTGCTACACTCTGGAGAGCCTCGCCTTTAACGGTCTTCTCTCACAGAGAGCAACAGAAAACTTCATTCAGAAAACTTCGAAAAACTCGAGATTGACTGAACTCAGTTCAAAGTTACCTTGGCACTTACCTTTAGATGTGAGAGGTAGTGATGGTCCGCTTGAAGCTGATGCTCCGGTGCGTGTGTCAAAAAGATCAACACGCTGCTTCAGAAGCACTGTGTCGAGGCTTGATTCGTTTGGCCAGAGTCACATGATTAGTGACGTCTGAAGCTTCATTAGAACGTACTTTTTTTTTTTAATTGAACTTTATTGAAACACATTGAGTGTAGAACATACAAACAGATGAAGTTTACGGAAGAACATGAACATACAGAACCAGGAGTAAAAAATATCTTATGAGTACACACAAAAATTCACATATATATATTGTTCTGAGAGGCTTGTTGTTGGTTGAGTCTGATATTGATTGTATGTACAATTCCATATCCTTATAAAAAAGGCAGAAATATGATGTTTTATTAATAAACTTACATTTATGGATAAAAATCTTAAGCTAAAAGTATTAAAAAATTTATTATTAAAAAAACCCATTTATCATTCTTCCCGGAGAACTTAAAGAAACAGAATAAATCATTTTCCCATCATTAAGAAAACTCCTTTAAAATATGGACATTAACAAAACTGCTAAATTCCTTCCAGAATCTCTGTGTAGAGGAACAGTACAAAAAAAGATGTGCCACAGTTTCTGGATGATCCCCACAGAAAGTTCAATTAGTATTTATGTCTCTTTTAAATGTTACCATATAGTGACTGGCTGGGTAACATTTATGAAGAATTTTATATGAGATTTCCTTCACCTTGTTTACAATTAGATATTTATGGGGGATCATCCAGACTGTCTTCCAGGTGATATCTGGAACATGTCGGTTCCGGTAAGATATTATATATATGGGAGAGACACGATATCTTCTTGGAATAAACTACATATTCTCTTATTGCTGTTACCAAGTTCCTGTGAAAAGCAGATTTTTCCCACTGCTGACTCAGCTGGATCAGGGAGAGTGACTGAGGTGGATATTGAACTGTCAGTGTTTTATATAAGATTAAAGTACCTGAGGGTATGGCACCAAGCACCACTGAGAATTCCCGAATACTGATGGGAAAATTATATAGTGTAAGGAATTCATTGTAAGTAAGCAGTACTCCCTCTTTATTAACCAGCTGAGCCACCAATAGGATCCCATTTTGGACCCAAGTTTCCAGGAAAAGTGATTTATTTTGAAATAAAATATCTCTGTTGTTCCAGATGAGGTATTTGTGTGGTGAGAAGTTGTGTTTATAAATGAGGGTCCACGCTAAGAGGACCTGCTTATGGTTGCTTATGGTTTTTCCATATAAAATTAAAGAGCACGCGGCCAATGTCTTTACTAATTTTCTTATCCAGATGTAAGGAGAGAGCAGCATATGCCAGTCGGGATATCCCTTCAGCTTTAGTAATTAACACTCTACCTTTCAGAGATAAATCCCTTTGCAGCCACTGGTTGAACTTTTTTCGGATTTTTTTGTATAATCGGAGTGAAGTTTGACGAGCATCTTGACTTTTGGTCTTTGGATATTAACAGTTGATGGCAAACATCTTTGAAACCCATGTGACTTCTTATTTAACATAAATGATACAGATAGCATTTGCAGTGCAGCCTTTAATTGCTAGCAATTCACATTTTTTTAGATTTAGACATAAACCAGATGCCTCAGAGAAATCACTAATAACACTAAGGGCTGGACGGATTTGATTTGCATTCTTCAAGAAGTGGTGGTGTCATCAGCTAGCTGGCTGATGATGAGCTCCTTATCAGCTATGGTGATTCCTTGTAAGTAGTAATATACCGGCAGTATTTTTTGCCCCGCCTCCACCCCCCACACCCCTCAGCCCCTCCCCACCACGTGTACATGAGTGTGTTGCCCCCCTGGAGTGACAGGTGCCTGGGAGGGGTGCGATCCTAGAGCCCGCAGCTGTGTATTGAAATAAAGAGGCACAGATCATGAACTTGTTTATGATTCAACTGCAGGATTTATTCTGCAGATTCGCCTCCCAGGGGGGTTTACGCTCCTCCTGAGTGCTATGCGCCACCTAGTGGTATCTTTTAAGTAATGGCATGGAAGATGTAAAGTGTAATTAGAAAATACTGAATCAACACTTAACGATGTAACAAAGACCAAAATATAACTGGGGTGTTCCCTTTTTTTCTTGTATGAAAACATAAACTGAACTAACATCCCCATAAGTCCTTTTATCTCTTAACTTTTTAACTATTAGTTTAATCCAGATTTATCAGCCATACATTTCAACTTAAACACATATGTTAACCTTTTACAAGTGCGTGTACGCGTGCGTGTCCCCCTGTAGCCGGTGGCTTTGCTCGTGCATGTGAGTTCAGGGTTCATATGAGTTCACATGTGTTCAATAGAATTTTATTTAATGAAACCATTGTGTGTTTTATTTAAACTGTTTTTAAGGATTGTATAGGTCTCAGTGCTCTGTTATTTACACATAGATGATTTAACTAGTTTAGGAGCATTTTACTTTTCTTTTGTGCTCTGAAGCACACAGAGGCTAATAGTTTTAAACAGTGCCATAAATAACAGGTATCCCTTTAGAAATAAACTTTTCTTGTGATACTTCTAAAAACACATATTCATACCTAGCCACGCTAGCACTGTATAAACCCCCAATTTTCCTTTAATGCAACTAGCCCTATAATTATCTACTAGTCACAAACACACTGCAACAGTAAGACTCAATGATTACACATAGATGATTTAACTGCTTTAGGGCATTTCACATTCTTGGTACTGGAAGCACACAGGGCCTATAGTTTTTAAACAGAGTACCACAAACAACATGTATCCCTTTAGAAATAAACTTTTCTTGTGATACTTCTAAAAACACATATTCATATCATACCTAGCCACACTAGCACTGTATCAACCCCCTATAATTATCTAGTAGCCACACTCTGTAACAGTAAGACTCGATGATTAGACATAGGGGGTTACAGGTAATCTCCCAACAGTCAGCAAAACAAGTCATAAAACAATAAAAGCGGGTTCTTTATCAAGAACATCCCAGCACACACATCCCAACTGTAGTTCCATAGTTTCCACCTTTTTTCATTACAAACAGTTCCTTTATCTCTCCATGTCAGAGGTCAACTGAAACCATGTCCAACTGAACCTCCAAAGGTTTTTCCAGGACAATGACACCTCCTAGTGACTAACTGTACCTCTGTAGTTTCAACCTTTTTCATTACAAACTGCTCTTTTATCTGTCAATTACACTTTCTACTGACCAACCGAACCTCCGAGGGGTTTTCTTTACATCCTACTCTTTTATCTCTACTTCTCAGAGGTCAACTGAAACCAACCCCACCTATATAAAAACACCCTAATCAGACTGTCACGGTTCTGGGTCAGTGTTGACCCAGCATTTTGAGTTTCTTATATTTTGGTTTATTTTTGCATTATGGATTATTTTCTGATGTTCTGGTGCTTTGTTCATTATTATTATTAGCAATAAAGCTGTGTATTTTGAAGTTTCTTCCGCCTCCGTGAGTCCTGCATTTTGGGTCCTCTCTTCCTGCCTGCCTACAAACAGACATGACACAGACACCCTGTATTTTTCCTCACTACTACACATCAGCCCTTGCGAGCACAACGCTTGTTCAGCAGGACGGACAGCAAAGCTAACAGTGTTCTTTTGTTGTTTAACATGGACTTCATATATGGTAAGTAAAACAAGACTGTTAATGTATTTTTAAATTTATATCATAGCATATCATAGGATACTCAATGTGTTTTCTTTTCTAAAACCAAAGCCTGATTTTTAGGAGCTCATCACAACGGGACAGCATACATTTCACATACACAAGGTTTGTGTTTCTTTTTAAAAAAAAAAAAAAAACTCGCTCACACAAAAACAGTTTATGTCTCGTTGTTTTAGGAGCAATCTTATCTGTTTCTGTTAGGATGCATGGGTCGTTGACCCAGAGGTTTTGAGTTTATTATATTATTTATCATTTCTAGTCTTTGGTTTCTTTGTTAGAGTTCTGTCTTATGGTTTATGTCTCTGTGTTCTCTAGTTGCTGTCTCCTGTGTTCAGTCAGAGTCTGTGTGTGTAGTTCAGTCTGCGTTATGTTTCCTGTTTTACTTTGGAGGTGCGTGTCTTATGTTAATGTGTCTGGTTTTGCTTCCCCTGTTTCGTTAGGCCTGATTTGCCCCAGCTGTGTTTCCCTCCTGTTGCCCATTCCCTGATTGCTCCCTCTATGTATTTAAGCCCTGTGTTTCAGTTTGTCATTGTTGCGATCTCCCTTATCTTGCTGTGTGTTCTGTCTGTGTAAGTTTAACCTGGAAGTCTCAGTTTTGTTACCTTTTGGAGTTCAGCATTAAAGCTGTATTTAAGTTCACCTTTGTCTCCGACTGTCTGCACATTGGGTCCTCCTACTACCACTCCTGCCTGCACACAGCCTTCACATAACAGTTTCTCATATAGTACCATTCAAAATGTATGTTTCTGTCTCTTTCTACAGGATCACAAGCCTATATAGGGCAAACTACACCTTAAAAACACAGGGTATATACAGTGTTACACATGTTTTAAATATAAGAGTGTTTTGTTTAAACCGTGCATTAACTGTCCTTATCCCCCCGGACACAGGGTCAATAAGCTGTCCAGAAATACCTACAGCAGCGGGAGCAATAAGACCAAGCCTTACATTAGGTATGTATACAAGTCTCTGTGTACATGACAACCAATTTAAAGGAAAAAAAAGGTTTAAATATTTACAAATGTTCTAATACACCAGACCTGAGACAGAGTACGCAGCGTGTCAAGAACCGGGGCCATCCAGAATAACACAGACCAATGTGTGAGTGTAGTCATAAATAAATCAAAAGACCCAAACATATCCTGTTGTTTTGAAATGATACACTGTGTGTGTGTGTGTGTGTGTGTGTGTGTGTGTGTGTACGGGTTCGTACTATCCTGGTGGGGACCAAAATCTGACATTTACTATCCTGGTGGGGACTTTCTGCACCGTGGGGACCAAAATCCAGGTCCCCTCGGGGTTGAAAGCAATTTTCACACTCAAAATGCGGTTTTACTGTCAGGGTTACAATTAGGTTATGGTTAGGTTTAGGGTAAGGGTTAGGGTTAGGCATTCATTTTTAATGGTTAGGGTTAGGGTAAGGGGCTAGGGAAAGCATTATGTCAATGGGATGTCCCCACGAAGATAGCAAACCAGACGTGTGTGTGTGTGTGTGTGTGTGTGTGTGTGTGTGTGTGTGTGTGTGTGTGTGTGTGTGTTTAACACACGTCTATCTCCACAGCAATCACACAACCCCTTCCCACGATGCGGACCATGACGACCCCTTGATGCTTTTGGAATATATACGCGATATTGAACTCCCAGAACAACAAGAAAAACCACAAGCTTTGTGCAACAATGGAGACTAAGAACCATTCTTCATCACCGGACCATACATACACGCGAGTGCCTGCCTTGTGATTTCAGCGATATTCCTGAGTACAGCCTATCAGATTTCAATATAGTTGACATACCCACTACGCCAGAATGTCTCAGAAACAACAGTGATACAGACATAGGTTTTGAAGAAGGCTGCATAACAGACTCGCAAATATCACAGACATATAACGCATACTTAAATGCAGCAAACACCTCTAATTTTGATCAGAGCCATTCTGCTTCAAACAACGATATACTATCTTTGATCGATGCTAAACTCAGCCAACATCAACAAGCAGTACAGAGGGATGTGCAAGAAATAGCAGCTAAAGTCAGCCAACATCAAGAAGCAGCACAGGGGGACTTGCAATTAATAGCAGTGGCTCTAACTAGTACCCAGCAGGCAATAAACAATACCTGGGGTTTATTAGATCTCATTAGTACCAGATTGTTAAATCACTGACTTTTAAAGTCTACACCATGGACCCACCCTGTAAATTATTCAAACACAATGATGGTACCTCCACTCGAGCTAAATGGTTTCACTTTGAGGCTTTTAACCAGTGGGCTGCGCAAATAATAAACAAATGCGAAGTTTTGCATGCAAGACTTAGTAGTGTCGCTGTAGCAGACAGTCCTGTGTCTAATGCACGTCCTTGTCCAACTCATTCTGAAGCTGTTGCCGATGATGCTGTTTATATCGATGTTGTTGCTCATGCAACCGATTCACATCCAGATATGCTGCTGCTGCCGCTGCTGTAGGGACTGTTGTTACTCAGGCTACCGCTGATTGTCTTATTGCTGAGGCTTCTGTCACAGCTGATCGGGAGTGTGCACCTGGCGTACATGCGTATCTGGGTGCCGCTACAGCTGCTGCTGACGCATCACCACACAACCCCTCAAACAATGGAAATTCCTTAAGTGTTAACCATTCACAAACAGGTGCTGCAGTATTCGAGCCCATTGTTCAGTCTGGGGCAGGCAGTCACAGTCAGCGTAGCATTAGAGAGATACTTAATTTCAACGCCCGAGAATTGCGTGAGCGCCTTGATTTTAGGGACATAAGTCTTGATGATCCAGAACAAGTGTCAGAAAGAGTTAGAAGCTGCTTAGCCAATGTGATAGAGCTTTGGCTGGATCTCAGCAGGGTCATGTTCTAAATGTGGTCCTGCGTGGACCCTCGTTGGCTTCAGATGGTCAAGCTGTTTTAAATCCTGATGATCAGTATGACCCTGACCTGTTTCTCGACCAAATAGCTCAAGTTATGCAAAGTAATGACGAATTTATAGGTGATGGTGAATTAGAGTTTATTGTCACGGTTGTGCAAAACAGTAGCGGTGGCGGTGCTATAATTCGCAGGGTTTGTGGAGTGTTCTGATGGTGAGAGATAGCAAACCACAGATCGTTCTATTGAGAGATATGGAGCCAGAGAGGCAGAGGAGAGGTTCTGTCGTGTGGGAGTATTTTTTTGTTTGATTTTGGTCAGTTTTGGTTGGGTTTGCCAGTTTTGTGTTCTTTTTTTTTTTCTTTTTTTTTCTTTTTGTGGGTTTATTTTATCTAAAAACTTGTCAAATTGTCAAAATCTGCTTTTCATAATGTACATATCATGAAATAACTTTAGAAAGACTTCCATTTGACTCTTTTACATTTAATGTAATAAAAATATATACTTTATTTTTAAAGTAATCTTAAATGTTATTCTACAAATGTGCAGCAATTTAATGTGTTTATTCTTTTTAACTGATAGTCTGTGGAACCCAGGACGACCAGATACCTGCATCTCTACCAGTTTCTGTGCACTCCAGCCTCTTCTGAGAGGGTTTTTTAAGGCAGGAGAAATTACTCCATGAAAACAAGCAGACTCGGCCATCACACAGTGGAACAAATTCTCTTCTTAAATAAAAATGAAGGGTTACCTTAAATGCATCATGTTTTTAATTTGCAAGTTAATAAGCATTTTCCTTTCCAGTTCACAATCAATTCTGCCCCAGGTCAAAAATATGTATAAAAATATTGGCCTAATATAATATTATTAATAAACATACCTGTTCAGCTGTCCAGTGATTAATTGTATTAGTACATGGAGGCAGGGCCTCACAGCAGAAGCATACTCCATAATGTGTTGTACATTATAATGTGTATATTACATGTATTTTTAAATTATTACTATCTACCAACATCAAGAAGTTGCAAACAAAGAGAGACCACACCGTGGCGCTTGTTTAAACAAGGAAAGTTGATCAAAATGTTTTAAACAAATAAACAATTTTTTCACCCAAAAAATACATGTTCAAAGCAACACAACGGTGACCCAATATCAGACAGGAATGTAAACTCCACTCTGTAGAGTTGGCTGTCATTATCGAGCAGTTAGTTTCAGTTCGTTGTAGATTCAAGCTGCTCTTCATATTTTTGCCCACCAGATGTCACCAGACAGGACTGTTGAAAAGCTTCAAGTAATGAACCGTTTTTCAATACAAGCTTCAATTCTTCAGAAAGCTTCATTTGCCCATCACTAGAAATTGTGCATTAGCGCCACCAACTGGTGTGGAGTGTGGACCGAAATGACAAAATAAAAAAAAATCCCCCAAACAAATGAGTCTGCCTTAAAACCCCAAATATGGCCCGATAGCTTTCACTTATAGAGTTCTTGCGAAATAAAACAACTAAGTCCACTTTCACTTTCATATCGTAAAGCTTTTTGATCAGTCGTCTTTCAGCATCATACTACTGACAATGCAATAAAACCATGTCCTATTGTTGCCTGTTCTCTACTGCACTCTCACACTCCCTGTACGGTGTTTCCTTTTAAAAGTAATTTGCCATTCAAACCAGTGTGCCCGAATCTAAGTCGAGATATAACCGTCTCCTCTCTCTCCAAAAGTTGAATCTGTTCATCTGGACGTAGCGTTTTGCTTCCTGTGCTTCTCATTTCTCCTATTTTCCTTTGGACTTTGTAAAACCATCGCCCTTTCCTCTCTTCCTCTCATCGCTTTTGCCACCTTTCCTTCATTTTGTGCCGTATTATACTCTTGATCTCTGTCCTACTAACAACAACAACAACAACAATAAACTTTATTTATATAGCACATTTAAAAACCAGTGGTATACCAAAGTGCTGAACATGTGAGAGGGTCAGATGTAAGTAAAAGAGAAAGACGAAGCCCATGGCAAAGTACCAAACATGCTAGCAGGTTAATGGCATTAAAAACACAGAAATACATATAAAAGCATATTAGAACATTGTGTGTAAAATATAAAAGAGTCAAGAAAAATGTAAAATAATTAAAAGAGGTTAAGAATAGAATGAAGGTAGCAACAAGTATTAAACTAACTAACTAACTAACAAAAAAGCATTAACTGGTAGAAAAGGCGAGGTTAAATAAATAGGATTTTAACTGCGATTTGAAAGATTGAATGGAATCGGACTCAAAGGTGGCAATGGGGAGGTTATTCCACAGGTCAGGTGCAGCCAAGGCAAACGTGCGGTCACCTCTAGTCTTCAGCCGGGTCTCGGCTGTACCAAAAGTGACTGGGAAGACGATCTTAGTGCTCTAGCAGGGCTGTATAGTCTAGTTTTGCCCTCATAAGAAATGTTCTTAGCCCAAGCTGCTCTCGGAATTTTGTCTTTTATGTCATACCTCTGAACATTAACCTGGGTAGACTTTGCAATCACTGTGTCTTGCGGCTTTGGTCCCAGTGATCCGTGAGTACGCTGAATCTGCAAACCCTCATTTTCCAGAAGGGAAATTCTTTCTTTAAGCTGTACTGAATGCCATCATATCATTCCCCTCAGCACCTTCTTTAATTCCATATATAAGGAGATTGTTGTGATGCAATCTTCCTCCCAGGTCCGTGACTTTGGTCTGGAGAGTTTTCTGCTGGTCCAGACAGCGAATTAGCGCATCTCTCAGGTCCACATTTTCTGTCTCAAGTTTGCTCACATGTTGTTCTACTTCAGTTAACTTAGTGCCGTGATTAAGGATATCCACGATGATATCTCTTCAATTCAATTCAATTTTATTTATATAGCGTCAAATCACAACAGTCGGATTTGGGAGACAGACAGCCTCAGTAGATCCTATAATAACAGATACAGAGAAAAACTCAACAATCATATGACCCCCTATGAGCAAACACTTTGGCGACAGTGGGAAGGAAAAACTCCCTTTTAACAGGAAGAAACCTCCGACAGAACCAGAATCAGGGAGGGGAGGGGCCATCTGCTGAGACCGGCTGGGGTGAGAGAAGGAAAACAGGATAAAGACATGCTGTGGAAGAGAGACAGAGATTAATAACAGATATGATTCAATGCAGAGAGGTCTATTAACACATAGTGAGTGAGAAAGGTGACTGGAAAGGAAAAACTCAATGCATCATGGGAATCCCTTGGCAGCCTACGCCTATTGCAGCATAACTAAGGGAGGATTCAGGGTCACCTGGTCCAGCCCTAACTGTATGCTTTACCAAAGAGGAAAGTTTTAAGCCTAATCTTGAAAGTAGAGATAGTGTCTGTCTCCCGAATCCAAACTGGAAGCTGGTTCCACAGAAGAGGGGCCTGAAAACTGAAGGCTCTCCCTCCCATTCTACTTTTAAATACTCTAAGAACAACAAGTAGGCCTGCAGAGCGAGAGCGAAGTGCTCTAATAGGGTGATATGGTACTACAAGGTCATTAAGATACGATGGGGCCTTATTATTTAAGACCTTGTATGTGACGAGCAGGATTTTGAATTCAATTCTGGATTTAACAGAAAGCCAATGAAGGGAAGCCAAAACAGGAGAAATATGCTCTCTCTTTCTAGTCCCTGTCAGTACTCTTGCTGCAGCATTTTGGATTAACTCAAGGCTTTTCATGGAGTTTTTAGGACATCCTGATAATAATGAATTACAGTAGTCAAGTCTGGAAGTAATAAATGCATGAGCTAGTTTTTCAGCATCACTCTGAGACAGGATTTTTCTAATTTTAGAGATGTTGCGCAAATGGAAGAAAGCAGTCCTACATATTTGTTTAATATGTGCATTGAAGGGCATGTCTTGGTCAAAAATGACTTCAAGGTTCCTCACAATGTTACTGGAGGCCGAGGTAATGCCATCCAGACTAAGAATCTGGTTAGATACCATATTTCAGAAATCAGAAAATATTACAAGATTTTCAGGTCCGAGTAAAATAACCTCAGTTTTATCTGAATTAAGAAGAAGAAAGTTAGTGGCCATCAAGGTCTTTATGTCTTTAAGACATTCCTGCAGTTGAACTAATTGGTGTCTGTTATCTGGCTTCATGGACAGATAGAGCTGCGTGTCATCCGCATAGCATAGAAAATGTATGCTATGTCTTCTAATGATACTGCCTAAGGGAAGCATGAATAATGTAAGCAGAATTGGTCCTAGCACTAAACCCTGTGGAACACCAGAACTGACCTCAGTGTATGAAGAGGACTCTCCATTTACGTGCACAAATTGGAGTCTATTAGATAGATATGATTCAAACCACTGCAGCGCAGCACCTGTAAATTAAATTAATTTGTGGCCACATTCAAAAGGACTTCTCCCTGTGACTTTGTCTTTAATAGTGTTTAATGAGTGGTCTTCACAAAAACTGCTTCTTCACTTAGTAGTTGACAACATACCTTAATCTAGAGGTTTAAGATTACCATTAAGATTACCATTTCGTAATCTTCAATTAGCCAGCTGCATAAATTTGGACACCCCAACAGAAAATTTACATCAATATTTAGTAGATCCTCCTTTTGCAGAAATAACAGCCTCTAATTGCTTCCTATCGCTTCCAATGACAGTCTGGATTCTGGTTGAAGGTATTTTGGACAATCTCCACAACATCTCCAGTTTAGCCAGTTTTTGTGGTTTTTGAGCATGAGTCACTTTAAGTCACACCATAGAATTTCAATAATATTCAGGTCTGGGGACTGACATGGCCATTGTCAGGAGGAGAAATATTTTACTGCTATTATTTGCTGCTATTGTTATAATCATCATTACCATTTCATTATTAATAGTGATGTTGCATCCAGATGCATTCAGATGTTCAAATATACGGGTATTATATCAGTCTTTATTACAGGTCCAAGAAGAACCACTTTAAACTGTTGAGTTGAATCTATAATTTTAAAGGCTTTTGAATGTTTTTATATTCTTACACTGGAGTCTTCAGTGGGTGAGAAAACTGAGCTGCAGCGACAGGAAGTACATGTTTTTGAAGTTACATGCTTTTGCAGAAGTGAAACTGAAAGCAGAGTCTGAGTGCAAGTACTGTGAGTAGGTTATGAAACTGTATTAAGCTTTTAGTAGAGGCTCTTGATTAAACATGTACTCAACATATTACATATATAGTTCCAGTTAGGGTATTACATGTAAGGATGAGCCTCTGTTCTGGTGACAGGTCAGAAGTGCAACGGGTGAGATGAGAGAGCATTTAAGGGCGAGACACACATACACACACATACAGACACATATAGTTAGAGAGGTCATGACACGTACGCAGTACACAGCACGCACGCGCCTTCGCGACGCGCACGCACACACAGATAGATAGACTCATTTATATAGGTAAGAGTTTAATTATGTTTTGCTTGCGACTGCAAAGTTGTGCATGAGTGACAGTTTGTGCAGAACGTGGACCTGATGTTCCAGAAGATAAGCCTGGGCAGGATGGAGACAGGAAGCATCTGGCTTCGACGCGGAGACAATGTTCTTTTTAAAACTATGTCAAAGTTAACTGAACGTTTGTGGTTTTGGTGTGACGTATGCTGTATTGAGTCTGCCTGACAACAGAAACCCTATAAAGCCTTTGTCTGGCTATTGTAAGATAGTTCGACGCTGAGATCTGCACAGCGTTCGGACTCACACATGTGTATTCATTAAAATACCGTCTAATTGCACCGGCCGGATCAGTGGTGGTTATTTTGGATTCCTCCTCAACATTTTTGAACCTTAACACCATACCAGAACATTGTACTCGTTTCTCTGCATGAATGCCTTACTAGATTTTGAGCAGTTTTTAGGATTGTTGTCTTGTTGAAATATCAGCCCCGGCACAACTTCAACTTTGTCACTGATTCTTGAACATTGTTCTCAAGAATCTGCTGATAC
Organism: Oreochromis aureus; assembly: GCF_013358895.1. Classification (NCBI taxonomy): domain Eukaryota; kingdom Metazoa; phylum Chordata; class Actinopteri; order Cichliformes; family Cichlidae; genus Oreochromis; species Oreochromis aureus. The sequence goes on along the minus strand of NC_052950.1, from coordinate 29,180,071 downwards.
TGACTGGAATCATGTGATGTTTGTGTAATGTATGTATGGTTGGGAGAGTAAGATGGCGCTGGCAAGGCTGGCAACCTTAACCCGCTCGAGGCAGGCGTTGCCGATTTGGAACAGTTAAAAACTAACAACCTGATTACCCCACATACATATTTTATGAGTTGGTTTTTTTTTACTCAGAAGTATCACTGCAGGACTTGGTTGTGCATTAGCAACAAAAACTCAATTTGAGCCTGAGAGGGTTAACCCAATTTCCCTTGAGATGAATAAAGTATTATCAATCAATCAATCAATCAATCAATCAACACCCGGTTATGCCAATCGGAGGTCACTAAAATCAATATTGAATCAGTGTGTAACTTTGCCAAAACAATGTCGGACTCTGTATTTTTCTCTGGTCCCCTCCCCAATCAGACCAGGGCTGTATCCCAATTCAGGGTCTGCAGCCTTAAAGTATGCAGCCTTAATGGTCCTCAAGGGCCGCGTACTCAAAGACCGCTAAGGCCGGAAGTGCGATGCTTGTAGGCTTGTGAAATGGGACGTCTAGCCTCCGTCGCGCTGCCCAGGTTGCCTAGCAACCATGATACTAACATCTGGAAATGTTTCATAAAGCTTTGTTTCACAGAAATGAAGGAGAACATATTTTGTTCATTTGTTTCTACATGAGCTCTGTGTGATTTAATAAGTATCTGAGGCTGAGACCACAGGACTGTAAAACATGATTGTTTTACAGTCATAACAGACATGTCATAACTGCTTTAAGTCATACAGAATAGTCATCAGAGCCTTAAACAGGCTGACTTCTGCTAAAAGGGTCAAACTGGGCAGAAAGTATACAAACACATAACATCCTTATAAAAAAAAAACATAACCCTACACCATGTGTCATCAATTTGATTGATGGCCCTAGCCTTGACCTTTTGACCTTACCGGAAGTACTCCCGAAGTGTCTAATCGATTCCATATGTGTGACTAATTGCATCCGGTGGGAAAAAAGGAGGGGTGGTTCCTGGGGGGAGGAAAAGTTCAGGGGGGTGACACAGCAGATTTCTGATGAGTCAGCGGAGATCGGAGCACATGCTGCATAGAGACAGACAGAATGATAGAGGCAGTTAGTTTTTCACAGACAAACTCATAATTTGAATTCTGTTTAAATGTTTCAGTACTATGACAATGATCTTGATAACCTTTTTCTCTGTAAAGAGCTATTTCTTTTTTCAATAGCGGCTTTATTTTGCTTTCTTATGTTAATCTTATTACAGGCGCAATAAAATAAAAACCTTTCAGATTATCTGACTAGTAACGGATTGCATTTATATTTATAGAGCCTGGTGGAGGCATGCTACACCAACGCTTGTAATGAAAAGAAGGACTTTCTATTGCTTGTAGAGAGCCATTTCTTTTTACAATAGCGGATGTATTTTACTTTCTTATATTAACCTACAGGCCGCCCACTCGTCTCCTCGCATGTGTAAAAAAATATCCCTTAGTGAAAAAGGCGCCGCTCACATATTCAGAACTCTATCCCAAATAATTTTATTAAAACACCTCGATGAGGTATTGTGGTTTGGTGCAGCCACTCCTTATCAGACGTAAAGTAAAGAGTTTTTCTTCATTTTTCAGCTACTTTTACAACGGTCTTATTTTGCACACACACATGGGTCAAGAAGGCGTCAACAACCCCTCTAATCGATATTAGTATTTCTTAATGCTTGTAACCTAGCAAAGAATTTCATGCAGGCCTCAACTCCTACGTGTAAAATAACCCTTAGTGGGAAAAAAAAGCACCGCACACATATTCAGAACTCAGAACTAAATTCAGAACTAAATAATTTTATTAAAACACCCCGATGAGGTATTTTGGTTTTGTGCAGCCACTCATACCAAAGTAAAGAGTTTTTCTTCATTTTTTTTAGCTACTTTTACAACGGGTACAATAGACAGAAACCCTAAAAGAAAATGGTCTTGTTTTACGCACATCAAGAAGGAGTCAGACGACCGTCGGTTCATCCCGGTCAATGCTTCCTCCGTCAGGTACCATAAACATATGAGAAAAACCCCAGAGAATTTATTATTTTGTAAGAGTGACAGAGAGAGCGAATCGATCAAACTTTTCTACAAAACGTTATACCACTCCGGGTCAGGAGGGGCGATATAGCACGGACCGGTCAGATGACTACGCGGATGGAAGCATAACTGGAAGCGTCCCCAGGACTTTCCTTTGACATTCATCCTGCTCCATGATCAGCCGTTAAATGTTTCCTCAATGTTGCCGTAATGTAACAACAAAGTTAGTTTTTTTTAAGATCAGACAGGGGTACAGTCCCAAAACATTCCCGCAGTCACCGAATTAGCATCTGTGAGACAAATAAGTTCCAGGGACTGACATGTTTTTAGAACCGACCTTTGACACTTGGATGTTGGCTTAATTTTTACCCAAAGAGTGTCACGGTTCTGGGTCAGTTTGACACAGTATTTTGAGTTTTCATGTCTTAGTTTGATTTTGTATTTTTGGTTATCTTCTTGGTCTAGATGATGATGATGATGATCTAGGTTCCAGCTTATTCTGATTTAGGTTTATTTCTGCCTGTGTAAGGTCCGTGTTTCTTAGTCTGTGTCCTTGTGTATTGTTTCCTGTTTTATTTTCCTCCTCTCTATACTTACACTTCTCCCTAACAAATGCCGAGTCATCATCTCCATAATCTGTCTGGATTTATCTCACTTTTCGAGTTTCATTGGAGTGTACTCAAGTGCACAAGATGTAAAACAATGTATTAGTTTTTTAAGCCATTCACTGAGTCCACATCAAGATGCCGTTCATTTAAGAGTCTAATAATTTTTAGAACTTAAATTGTGCTAACTTCAACGCAGTAACATTAAAAATAAAACATATTAGAACTCATTTTTGTTGGACACAAGAACAACTCCAGCATATTTTTCGGGAGCTAAACTAGGGCTTATGTAGCAGGTTAAAAAAGCTACATCAATCAATCAATCAATCAATCAATCAATCAATCAATCTTTATTTATAAAGCACTTTTCATACAAAAAAACTGTAGCACAAAGTGCTTTACATGGTTAAAAGCAGCCCACCCCACCCCACCCCACCCTCTCACCTCCCACTCATTCCCCACACTCTCATTAACAGAAACGGTCATGGATACACACATTCTCTCCACACACCCCCCCCCCCCCCCACACACACACTTAAAGAGTAAAATTGGGCTGGAGTACGCATTAGCCAAGTGAGGAAATGATGATGTTTATTTTGTTTATTTTATAAGAAAACCAATTACCCCTTATTTTTGTTTATTATTGTGACTTATTTTGACATTGTTATGTGTTGCCAGACCATGGTTATATTTCATTATGCCAGTAGATGGTGCTCTTGCACTGCTGTGGAACTACCAGAGAGACAAACAAACTTTTATGTTACCAAACTGGTTCTAAATGTCATGTAAGTTGAGTAACAACTGTTCGGCTATATTTTGAGATGATTGTGATGATGTTGTTTTGTGGTATGTTGTTGTAATGAGTATTAGTGTATCATCGGCATAATGCTATAATGCTACGTAGCACTATAAGTATATACCATGAAAGTGGCAACCTGCGACTTCAGAAAATGTGTTGTACTGTTTGTTTTAGTGTTAGCCAAGCAGTACTGAGTACATGTATTAAGGGAAAGCTTTTCGTTGGTGAAACAACGCTTTGCAGTCGCTCTGCCGCCATGTTGTGTTGTGTTCAAAAGTGATAGCCTATATGGCGCGAATGTGGGGACAGGTTGTGTGAATGTGAGATGGGTTATTTTGGTATGTTGTTATGCTTTAACCATGAGTGTTTTGTTTAAGTTGTAAGTATGTAAAGTTATTTTGAATTAGTTTGTATTTATTTTGCTTTTGAGAGAATTCTTTTTGTAACTTTATTTTTGTTTATCAATTATGTTATTTTATGGGAAGAATGCATGGTCTAGTGTGATTTGTATTGTGTATATGTGGGAAAATAAATGAGCTCCGGCCTGAGCAAGACGCTAACTTCGGTGTCCTCTCTATTAATCCACAGTTTGCTCATACTTGGCTACGCAGTGCTCTCTAGCCTGTGTGCCGCTTGCTGCCAGTCCAGATTCCCCTAGGTCTGGTGCCGGTAACACTTACAAGTTTGCCGTGCCCCTGGGGATCAGAGCGAGGTTGTGCGGCAGATCCCAGTGTTCTGGGAATCCATCCTACCTGACAAACCATCCTACCCGTTGTTTCTGCGCATGCGCACAACACGAAATTAAGTGGCGAACCATCCTACCTGTGAATATTAGCTAGAAAAATACTCTGACAGGTAAAATTAAGTGCCAAACCATCCTACCTTTGTGAATGTGACCTACAAGCATACTTTAACAGCTAAAATTCAGTGGCGAACCATCCTACCTTTGTTAATAAGGGCTAGAAACATACTCTGACGGGTGACATTAAGTGCCAAACCATGCTACCTTTGTGAATGTTACCTATAAGCATAATTTAACGGGTAAAATGAAGTGGCAAACCATCCTGGCTTTAAGAATATCAGCTACAAGCATACTCTGATGGGCAACGTTAAGTGGCAAACCGTCATACCTACTTTAATTTGTGCTGGAATTACTCTGTGCCAGCAGAAATGTGCAGAAACTACCTACGGTAGGACGTTTTGCCAAAGTAGGATGGTTTGTCAGAACACCGGCATGGAGGGTCCAGACACTCCCACGGCGCAGACTTTGCTATCCCCACAGAGAGTTTCTGGTGTGGCTTATGCAAAAGAGACAATACAGCATGTTTCTCTGCTCCCGGTAAGCATGTCTGTTGTAGCCTGCGCTTTATAATTGTCTCTTTGATTATTCAAACAGTGTTCAAAATGTGACTCATTTGTTATCCAAAAACATTTTATCTATGTTACTGATTTAAAATTATATGTATATATTTCAAGTTTTTTAGCTCAAACAGACTCTTGAGCATATTCATATAGCAAATCCACATAACCAGTCTGCACCCTAATGTACATCTTTGAACTGTATGTTAATCAGTACATGAAGCGTAGCTCTGAAAAGAGTCCATCATTTGTGAATTTACTGATTTACTTTTAACTGCAGTTTTCACAAACTGTGGATGATGAAATCCTCTTTCTTTTAGAAAATGTCTTCAAACTATCGCTGTTCCTACTTACTGAATTCCCAAGCTACTTTTTTACTATGTGAATAAACTATTTGAACTAGAAAGGATTTAAAGACACATCTTAATTGAAGAAAAGGCGAAAAATTGGGAATGAAATTTATGTGACTGTTCATCTAAAATCCAGCAGACAGTGAAAATCCGAGAGCTGCTGCAATCCTCAGAATTAATGATCTCTCTGTTTCTGTGCGTGTGTGTGTGTGTGTGCGTGTGTGTGTGCTCTCACGGAGGGGAGGTCACGACAGGAGTTCCCTGAGTTTACACGTATGAACCATAAAGTCAGTTTGGACTGAGGAGCAGTTGGTAAACACAGAAGTACATCCAACCTTAACAAAATTTCTTGTTTATCTACTTCATGCACATTGCATGCACAAGAATCCAAATCTCTCTATCACAATGATTTCATTAAAGACTTATTATTTTATAGGGGCAAATCACAAATTACCGTAGATCATTAATAGGGAACAAAAAAGAAGGATCTCATCGGCAATGTTTCTGGGAGACAGAAGTCTTGACACGTGCTTATAACTTAAAACACAAAAAACTCAGTTACAGCTGGTAAGATTTATGGTATAAACCAGACTTTCACAGTCTGCATCTTTACAGGGTTGTTTTCTGCTTTTGTTCACTCCTAGTGTGATTAAAAAACAACAACCACAAACACAGAGCCCACTAACTATTAGCCGCTTTCCCCCCTAAACAGTCAGTTGACTGAGAGAAATGCAATCCATTATTGTGAACGCTGAAGGAGATGTACTCCATAGTCAAACTTATATTTCCTTAACTTACATCCAATGTTCTGTTTAATTCCGGCATCCCTTTATGATTTGATGGAAAATTGGTTAAACCATTGCTCAACTTATGTCTGAATGACGGCAGATAATTCTGATGAAACTGACCCCATAAGCACTTTGCAGCTGAGTCGAGGGCTCGTGGAAATAAGGTCAGGAGGTGTCCGGCGTGAGTGCGCGTGCGGTCTGTCTAGTTGGGGCGTCTGACAGACACACTAGTGCAACTCAGAGTGTGAGCAACAACTCCTGTATACTAAACATAAGAAAAGTACTTTGTAGTGCTTCTTTTTTTTTAACCGAGATTCCAGGGCTCATGCTTATATGGTTTTCTTTTATTCAAAAACAGGTTAGTTTAGCGATCGGGTAACTGTGTCCTTGACCTTTTTACCGGTTTGAGGAGTTGGTTCCCTGGTGCAGATATTTGGGATGGTTCAAATGCCGAGTCTCCAAATGCAAACAAAAGGCTATTTTCCACATTATTTCTTAAATGTGTATAAACAAAACAAAAACAAATAAAAAGAATGATTTAAAATTGATTTTAAAAAATTTAAGCTTGGATTTGGTGTTTTATTCAAATGCAGCTGAGAACAGGTGAGTCTTCAACCTGGATTTAAATAAACTGAGTGTTTCAGCTGATCTGAGGCTTTCTGAGAGTTTGTTCCAGATATATGGAGCATAAAAGCTGAATGCAGCTTCTCCATGTCTGGTTCTGACTCTGGGAACTGATTAAAAAAACGGATCCAGGTGACCTGAGGGATTTGGAAGGTTCATACTGGGTCAGGAGGTCACTGATGTATTTTGGTCCTAAACCATTCAGAGCTTTATAGACCAGCATCAGAAATTTAAAATTCAGGGAAATGAAGGACGCATTTGAGGGCCGCATTTCGAGCAGCCTTTGAATTGGGACAGCCTTGGTTGCGTTGCTGTGACGTAATCCGACTTAAAATGCAGCCTTTAAGGCTGCAGATCCTGACTTGGGATACAGCCCAGGAGTGACATGTTTAGCCACATGTTCTCCTGAAGTTGCTGGCTGTCTGAGTGGTGTCCAAGAAACAATGTGGGCTTCATAGATAATTGGCAAACCTTCTGGAGGAAACCTGGCCTTGTTAGGAGAGACGACATCCATCCCACTTTGGATGGAGCAGCTCTCATTTCTATAAATATGGACAAATTTATTAAACCCCCTAAAATATGACTATCCAGAGTTGGGACCAGGAAGTAGAGTTGCAGTCTTACACGCCTCTCTGCAGCTTCTCTCCTCCTGAAACGACAGCCTCAACACAGCATTTAATCTGTTATTAGACTGTTAAATATTTCACTTTAATGTTGTAACTATGCGGTCACTTCTGTCTTTAAACAAAATATTTTCCAGTTACAGAAATCATAAAATCCAAACTAAAGTGTTACTGTTGCTATATGCATTTTATATAAATAATCGATGATGGTACTGACATGAAGGAAGAGAAAGTTACAGGTTGCATCCTTTGAGTTTCTCTCCGTGCCTTTGGGCGATTTTCAGAAGGACAAATGTTTCTGTTCAATTTTTAAATCCATTTTTTCAAACACAAACACTATTTTAAAGCTTCTAAAGAGTAAAATATTAATGATAATTATAATAACAGTAATAAAAACAAAAGCTCTCAGATCCATCAAACCAAGCAGCAGAGAGAACAACAAGTGAAGAGAAAACTTTAACCTTGTAGACTTTATTATGTTCCAGCTGCTCTACAGACGCTGTGACCTCGAACTTAAGCAGGTCGTAAAGTATGTGCAGCTCAATAACTTCATAATTAGACCCTGTGGTATTTAGGCAGCAGAACAACTAAGAATAACAACTACAAATAATGTTTTTAGGTTTCTGTTGTACTGCAAGGTTCTGTACAGGAGAACCAAACCAAGAGCAAATATTACGTCTCATTTACACCCGAGCACGAAGAGCCATTAAAATTTATCAAATTGAATCATCTTTGTTTAGATGCAAGAAGAATCATATAGAAATGAAAAAGTATAAATATAAATCCAGAGCAAAGATATCCTCTAAATCAGCGTAGCACATGTGCAGCTGCTGGGATTCACTTAAGCATTCGGCTCGTCGCTGTTGCAGATTTTTCTCTCGCTGTTCTGGCTCACAGCGCTAAAAGCACAAAAATAAATATCTCCAAAGGTGTGAAAGGGAGCTAATTAGTAAGAGTATTGTTACTCTCCCCAGGAGTAGTCCAGCAGTAGAAATCAGTCCAATAACAAGGTGTGTAACATCTAGCAGGGTGACAGAAAAACCCAGGTATTCTGCCCTCGCACTTAACTAGGCAGACAGACAACCATCATCCCATGTAGAAAAACCACACTGTTGTTCCTTTCTGGTGGATTTATTTGATTGGATGCATAGCATGGCTTTGTTGAAATACATGAATGGATGAATGGTAAAACTGTAAACAAACACAAAATATCACGTGTGAGCTGACATAAGCAAACATTCTTACAATTGGAAGATGTTATGACCTGTTACTATGCAAAGCGGAACGAAACAAGCTAACAAGCTAACTTTAGCGGTTAGCTAGCGCTAATTAGCGTCTAGTCTAATGACTAATAAAGCACATTAATGAGTGAATTTACTCTGTCAAAATATCACAAACAACTCACGGCAGTTAGTGCTAAACATTCACTGGTAAAACACAACATTACTGCCAACTTATAGACTGTGCTGGCTTAAGAGGCAGCATAGGCAGGCACAGGAGTAGCAAACCGTCCTTCTCCCGTTAGACAGGAAGTAATGAGAAGTAGCCCTTCCGGTAGGATGTCAAAATAAAATGAACAGTGTACCAGAAACAAATAAAGATTGCATGAACTTATATAACACTACATAACATGAGAGGCGACTCTTAAGGAGCCAGAACACCAGAGTAACTTCTAAGGACCTCAACGTCTCTCTCACATTGCGTTTTTTAAACGTTTCCATTTGTCACTTCAGTCTTTACTCTGAAATACAGGAAGAGAAATCATGGCTGAAACAATTTCTCATGAAACCAGGGGTGTGGTCCAACAGTCAGTTTTGGTGAGGAAGGTTCCTAACTGAGAGAAGTGACCCAGAAGTATCTGTGTAGGAGCCACAATGAATCAAGATCATGAGCTTTATTAACTGATCAGAGTCTATTCTTTCATCTTCTGTATTATTCAGTTTGCATTGGTAATGCCCATTATTGTAATGCTTTTTTAAGATGAGTGAAACTTTATTTTACTTTGGGTTAGCTGGGATAAGTGATGGATGGAGGGAATTTTACTTCAGTCACAGAAATCCTAAACAGGAAGGAGGAGCAGAGTTACAGTGGATCACTATCCAGCAGGGAAACAAGATTTATTTCAATTTCTTGGCCATGAGTGAGATTTACAAAGTGGGCAAATTAGGGTGATGACACTGTTCCAGAGTGATCTATTAATAGTGCACCAATTTACATTCAGAGATGCATGCAGCCAGTTCATTTCAGTATTAACCGGCTTTCTACCAACAGCAGCACAAAAACAGCAGATTCGATCATGGAGACACTGAATCTGCTAAACTAATTAAAACATTGTAAGTTCAGGTCTTCAGTTTACGTTTCTTTGTGAAAACAGCACAGCAAAGGAGACTCTGATATTTTGGTATAAGGGATAAATCTTCTGACCAAACCTGCTGGGACTGTGTGAGGTCCTGAGGCTAAGAGTAAGGATTTATCCACAGGAGAGCTGCGTTCTTACAAACCATCCCACTGTGTAAACCTGACATCTGTGGAACAGCTGAGCTGTATGATGTGTACAAGGACACAAAACATTATTTACCATCAGATCCCGAGCCCTCCACGTGTTAATCAAGAAACTGCTGCTGTGCTACATCCATAAATAATGAATAAATTAGGAGCTAAAGAAGCTAAAAGGACAGTTTATTTGTACCATCTTCATGTGAACACATTCAAGAACATCACAGATGAAAGAAACATTAAAAACTTCCACACTACATAAAGCAAGAAAAATAGTTTTTCTTTCAGGTGGTTTCAGAAAAACAGAAACATCAAACATCTCCAAGACTCTCTTTGAAAGAACTAAAAACCTTTATTCTCATGGTCCAATCATGAGTGAACTCCCCGATGAAGCCTTGTGTGCTAAAACATGTCAGAGTTTTAAAGGTTAAATATGAGTTTCCAAAACGTTTTGCTGGAGAACAATGAACTACTTGACTGAGTTTCGATTATTTACAGACGAGCAAAACCAGGACAGAGAAAAAAGGACAAAACTGACTCAGTAAAACGACAGAAAATAAGATCCCATGTAAATCTGTATTACGTAGAAGTTCAGCCCAGCAACCAATTCAGTTCAACACAAGTTTAAATGATTCTGTCTGAACTCTGTGGAGCCTGATCTCAAGCTTTTTGAGTCTGACACTGAAACCAGAGGATCTTTCTGTCTCTTCAGATTCACTGTGATCCAGTGATGGGAGTGATTTCAGCCCTGAGTGATCACGCTGATGTTTGCACAGAGCAGACAATGAGGTGAATGTTTGGGCACATTGGTAACAGTGAAACAGTTTATTAGTAACGTGGGATCGTTTGTGTTCAGAGTATGAACTGAGATTCCTGAAGCTCTTGTCACACTGGTCACAGCTGTAGTTTTCTTCCATGTGTGCACGTTCATGCCTGTTACAACTTCTTGAATGTGAGAAGCTTTTGTCACAGTGTCTGCACTTGTATGGTTTCTCTCCTGTGTGGACTCGTTTGTGTGTTTTAAGCTGACCTGCCGTGGTGAAGGATGACCCACACTGATCACAGAGGTGCTTTTTAACCGCACTGTGAATCAGTTCATGTTGTTTTAAGTAACTTGATGTGGTGAAGCTTCTCCCACATTCTTTGCAGTATTTCAGTTTGTCTCCAGTGTGTCTACGTTGATGTCTTTTTAGGGTCTTTTGCCAACTGAAAGTTTTTCCACAGAGGTCACAACGAAAGTCTTTCCCACCTCCACAGTGATGACAGGGTTGAGAACTGGATCCATCTGTGTCGCTCTGCTTCTAAACAAAGACACAAAGACAGTGTAAGTCAGTCCTTCAACATTTTTATCCTGAACGTCGCCTGAAATAAAGAGCATCTCTGCAGACGTCCAATTACATTTTACTGTTTCAGTTAACACACTCAGTTTACTGCGCTGCAATGACTACAATACTACCACCATAATACTACAGTAATACTAAAATCATAACTGACATGAAAATCTGAATAATCACTCAGAGCTGCTTTTCCATGCAGTAGAATTGCTAACATGCTAACACAATTTAATGAGCAGAGTTGTTCCAAACAGTCAGGCTAAAATGACAAGATAACAATATAAATACATACCTCACAGTAACTGCACTTGTAGAGTCTCTTTCTGGTGTGGATCTGTTGGTGTTGTCTCAGGTGACGTGGAGATTTAAAAGTCTTCTCACACAGGTCACATTTATAAGGTCGTTCCTCAGTGTGGGTAAACATGTGTTGTTGTAACTCTGTGTGAGTTATAAACTGTTTGCCACACTGTTCACAGCAGTACACATCATGTCTGGTGTGAATGCGTAGGTGTGTATTTCGGTCCCCTCTCTGGCTGAAGGTTTTTCCACAAATGTCACAGCTGTATGCCTTAATTCCAGAGTGGGTAACTAGATGCCTCTGTAAGTGGCTACTGTGAGTAAAAGCTCTGCCACACTGATCACAGCTGTACGCTTTAACTCCACTGTGGATGAGTTGGTGCTCTTTTAGGGAATCCTTCCTGGAAAAAGACTTTCCACACAAGTCACAGCTGAACGGTCTCTCTCCAGTGTGGATGACCTGATGATGTTTTAGTGAAGCCTTCCCAGTAAACTCCTTCCCACACTCATCACAGCTGTATGCCTTAATTCCAGAGTGGGTAACTAGATGCCTCTGTAACTTGCTTCTTTGAGTAAAAGCTCTGCCACACTGATCACAGCTGTGCGCTTTAACTCCACTGTGGATGAGTTGGTGTTTTTAGGGACGCTTCAAGGAAAAAGACTTTCCACACAAGTCACAGCTGAACGGTCTCTCTCAGTGTGGATGACCTGATGATGTTTTAGTGAAGCCTTCCCAGTAAACTCCTTCCCACACTCATCACAGCTGTATGCCTTAATTCCAGAGTGGGTAACTAGATGCCTCTGTAACTTGCTTCTTTGAGTAAAAGCTCTGCCACACTGATCACAGCTGTACGCTTTAACTCCACTGTGGATGAGTTGGTGTGTTTTTAGAGAACGCTTCCAGGAAAAAGACTTTCCACACAAGTCACAGCTGAACGGTCTCTCTCCAGTGTGGATGACCTGATGATGTTTTAGTGAAGCCTTCCCAGTAAACTCCTTCCCACACTCATCACAGCTGTATGCCTTAATTCCAGAGTGGGTAACTAGATGCCTCTGTAACTTGCTTCTTTGAGTAAAAGCTCTGCCACACTGATCACAGCTGTACGCTTTAACTCCACTGTGGATGAGCTGGTGTGTTTTTAGGGAAAACTTAAAGGAAAAAGACTTTCCACACAAGTCACAGCTGAACGGTCTCTCTCCAGTGTGGATGAGTTGGTGTTGTTTTAGGGAACGCTTCCAGGAAAAAGACTTTCCACACAAGTCACAGCTGAACGGTCTCTCTCCAGTGTGGATGACCTGATGCTGTTTTAGTGAAGCCTTCACAGTAAAATCCTTCCCACACTCGTCACAGGTGTATGTTTTCTCTCTCTTTCTTCTGTGAGGTTTGTCGGCCTCCTGAGAGCGCTGACTTCTCGCTCCATGTTGGTCCTGCAGTGACAGAGATACAAACAGAGGCAGTGAGTGAAATGCAGTCGGGGAACAAACTGAACCTTCAAACTCCCTCCATTAACACTAGTTTTAAACCTGAAGGTGGAGTGTGGCACCAAACACCTTAAAGGTCTCTTATCCCCACCTGCTGGTAGTTCTAACACATTACATCCAACCTGGTGTTAAAAATAATTCATGACTGTTTAAACACTAAAATCATGCCCATCCCTCCTGATTGTGTACACACACACACACACACACACTTTTATATTATTTTAATTTATATTATTTTGTTGTTCCTATTACATATTTCTATAATTTGTATAGATTTATACATAATTATTCAGTGATAATAAATCTTATGTTTGTTTATTTGTTTATTTAAAAGGAACCTCATTAGCTTCCACAACAGATGTTGCTCGTCTTCCGTCAAATACAATCACATAAAATATTATACAATAAAGTGGATTCAAGATATCCACATAATTTGGCTCTTACATCCACAGTGAGGTTTCACAATTGTTAAAATATAAGCAAAAAATAATAATAATAATATCAAAAACATTGAGGCACATTACACAAATTTCAAAAACAAATATTCTCTTACAATAACAAACAAAACAACTAAAAGCTCTATAAATCGGCTTTTAAGTGTTCATTGAAGTTTTGAATAGTTGCTAATTTTCTAATTTTATAAGGCAATTTATTCCACTTAAAAGTTGCTCTAAATATAACAGTTTTACAAAAAGTTACTTTTAACTCAAGCATTTACTAAATTGCAGTTTGTTGAAAACTGTGTAATATGATTATGTATTTCATCTGGATACTGCAGCTGAGCAGAAATAAATGTGGTGTGTTTAACAGAATTGTTTTCTTTATAACTACAAGTAAGCCATAGAATATTTTAGCCTGTACAGGAAGCCAAGAAAGTTGATTATGCATTTTATCAATATTAGTATAATATGAACATCTTAACACTAATCTGGACATCTTACTCTGGACTAACTAAAGTCTGTTAAGATCTGTCTTATTAGCTGCTGACCAAATGATTGAACAATACTCCAGATGAGACATTACTAGTGCATTAATGACATCTTTCATAATTGAAGAAGTAATACAGAAAGAGCATTTCATAGCCATAGCTATGCCTTGTCCCATTTTCTTAATAACAGAGTTGATGTGCTGAGACCATGAAAGGTGGTGATTTATGGTAACGCCGAGTAGTTTAATCTGGGTGACGTGTTCTAACACTGGCTATGGAAAGACTCAGTTGTGGGCTGTTGACTAATCTGCTTCTAATTAACTTAGATTTGGATTTCGATACATTTAAAATCATGTTATTTTTACCAGGGTTCGTACACTTTTTTCAGGGTCAAATTCAAGCACCTTTTAAGCACTTTCAAGGTCCCTTTTTAAGATTTTCCAGCACCCCCCCCCCCCTGCCAAAAAAAAGAAAAAAAAGAATGCATGTTTCAATTTGCATCACCTCAGTAAGACTATATGAAAAGACTCCTTTGCTCCCCTTTTGTTAGGACATTTTGTTTTGTTAGGACCACACAAAAATACTGCAAAAGGAAACGGTCACCTTATATACATAGTGTATAAACTCAAAATGCACATTTCACTTAAAAATGTGGAGTTTGCATGTCCTCCCCGTGTTTGCATGGGTTCCCTCCGGGTACTCCGGCTTCCTCCCACCGTCCAAAAACATGAAGCTTGTGGGGATAGGTTAATTGGAAAATCCAAATTGCCACTAAGTGTGAATGTGCGAGTGAATGTGAGTGTGAATGGTTGTCTGTCCCTGTGTGTTAGCCCTGCGACAGACTGGCGACCTGTTCAGGGTGTACCCCGCCTCTCGCCCTATGAAAGCTGGGATAGGCTCCAGCGCCCCCCGCCACCCTGAAAAGGATAAGTGGCAGTGAATGGATGGATGGATGGAAATGTGAATATATCAATTTGTTAGAGATATTCTTCTCCTGTTGAAAAAAATAAAAAATAAAGAAATAAGTCTTCTCATCAGATATTGATGCTTCTTTCCTGTGTGACAAAAAATAGGAGACAGATGTTTGTTTGTTTTTTAAGTTATTTCCCAATAAAACTGTTTTGTTGTTAACTACATTGTTGTCTGTATTATTGCCGAAGTCCTAAATGATCACCTTTAAAGTGTTTGTGCTAATAACATCAAGTCAGACAGGCATGGAGAACAGCACTGACTGTTTAAGTAGTTTACTATTATTTCACCCAAAGGCACAAAATTAATACTCAAAAAAGCTGCAGCAATACACACAAATATAAACAGTACTTGGTGACAACTTTGCTTTTAGCCGCTAACCCTCTGTAGTCCAGGATATAATTGGCCGTTTTTGACTACTTTTGATTTGGCCTCTATATTTCGCCTTTAAAAACTGTTTATCTTGCCAATCTGTTATTTACTCATTTTTGACATAATGTGTCAGCACAATTTATCTAAATTCAGACAAAATTTAAAATACGAGTAGAAAGTGATATTTTTCACTGTAAAAACCACAAGCATGTTTAAGGAATCATTTTCATAACTTGAAATGCAAATAGAAATTGTACAGTTTTAAAAAAAAAATATGAACAAGTTTTGCAAACAACAAAGTTATATGGTACTATTTACCTAAAAATGCAGCCAAGGCTCAGACGTTTTTTTTATCTAACCATTCAAAACTATTTACAGAGCAATCAGGTGTTCTGCATCAAATAAGAAGGCATACAAATTATTTATACAACTCCAAAAAATAGTTTGTGTCCACTACAACAGATGAGAACAGCGCAGGGATCAATCCTGCAGGTCTGACAGCAGGTGTGTCACTCAGCGTTTACACTGCAATCTGCCTTTGGTGGCTTTTTTGCAGCAACTGTGACGTTCACTAGTAAGGCAAGGCAAGGCAATTTTATTTGTATAGCACACTTTCAGCACAAGGCAATTCAAGGTGCTTTACATGATTAAAAGAGAACACAAAACATAAAACACTATAAGAGTAAAATACAATAAACATTTACAAGAAAGCATTTACAATAAAACAATAATCAAGACAATAATTTATATGAAGATATTAAAACAAACAAGTAGAGAGCCATAATAGGATCAGTTACTCATAAGCAAGTCTAAATAAGTAAGTTTTAATTTTAGACTTAAAAGAGTTCAACGTTTCTGCAGCTTTGTATTCTCCCGGTATTGTATTCCAGATATGAGGAGCGTAGGAACTAAAAGCTGCTTCTCCATGTTTAGTTCTGGTTCTAGGGACGGTCAGTAAACAAGAGCTGGAGGACCTAAGTGATCTAGAGGGTTTGTACCATGATAGCAGATCCCTAATGTACTCTGGTGCTAACCCATTCAAGGATTTATAAACTAATAAAAGCACTTTAAAGTCTATTCTCTGAGCTACAGGTAGCCAGTGTAATGACTTTAGAACTGGGGTAATGTGCTCTATTTTCTTAGTTCTAGTAAGAACACGAGCAGCAGCGTTCTGGATCAGCTGCAGTTGTCTGATTGATTTTTTTGGTAAACCTGTCATGATACTGTTACAGTAATCAAGGCGGCTAGAGATAAATGCATGGATGAGTTTCTCTAGGTCTCCTTGTGTCATCAGTCCTTTAATCCTGGAAATGTTCCTCAGGTGGTAGAATGCTGACTTTGTTATAGCTTTTATGTGGCCCTGGAGGTTCAGGTCTGAGTCCATTATTACACCTAAATTTCTGGCCTGGTCGGTAGTTTCTAGTTAGACCAGTTTGAGCTGATTACTGATATTTAATCGATCTTTTTTGGGTCCAAAGATAAGTACTTCAGTTTTGTTATTGTTTAGTTGAAGGAAATTATGAGACATCCAGTTGTTAATTTGCTCAAAGCATTTATTAAGGGTTTGGATAGGTTCAACATCACCTGGTGACATAGAAATATAAAGTTGAGTATCGTCTGCATAATTGTGGTAGTTAATATTATAGGTGGTTATAATCTGGCTTAACGGGAGCATGTAAATGCTAAATAAGAGGGGCCCTAGGATGGAACCCTGGGGGACCCCGCATGTGATTTCTATATTTTGTGATGAAAATTGGCTAATTGACACATAGAAGTTCCTGTTCTTAAGGTAGGACTTAAATCAGTTGAGTGCTGTACCAGAGAGTCCGCCCAGCTCTCTAGACGTTCAGTAATATATCATGATCAACGGTGTCGAACGCCGCACTAAGGTCCAGTAGTACCAATACTGTGGATTTCCCACGGTCAGTATTTATACGGATGTCATTAAACACTTTGACAAGGGCTGTCTCGGTGCTGTGGTGCTTACGAAAACCAGACTGATAAATATCAAAACGGTTGTTCTTTGTGAGGAAGCTGTTTAACTGCTGGAAAACAGCTTTTTCAATAACTTTACCGATAAATGGAAGATTAGAGATTGGTCTGTAGTTTTGCATTAATGTACTGTCTAGATTCTTTTTCTTTAATATTGGCTTGATAACTGCTGTTTTTAAGGCTTTGGGAAAGACACCTGATAGGATGGATGCGTTAACTATTTGGATCAGATCCTCCCTGATCGCTGGGAGGACCTTTTTAAGAAAACCTGTCGGTAATATATCCAAGCAGCAGGTGGCAGAGCTGAGATTCTTAATAATTTTATCGAGGCTTGATTGATTTATTGTTTGAAAGTGAGTCATTTTCTCTGCATAAATGCTAATTGGGCTTAACGTCGGGATTGGAGTTGAAACTAATGTGCCGATTGACCTTCTGATTTCCAATATCTTTTTAGTAAAGAAGTTGGCAAATTCATTGCAGGCCCTGATGGAGCTTAGTTCAGGTGCTATTGCCACTGGGGGAGAAGTTAATCTCTCCACTGTAGCAAATAATGTCCTAGCATTATTGTTGTTTCTGTGAATAATCTTAGAGAAAAATGACTCCCTTGCACCCTTCAGGGCTAGTTGATACTTATTCAGCCTCTTTTTATATATCTCGCAGTGAACCTGGAGTCGAGTTTTCCGCCATTTTCTCTCAGCACGCCGGCACTCTCTTTTTGCATTACATACCAGTGGATCACTTCTCCACGGAGATTTCTTTTTACTAGAGACAGTTTTAACCTTGAGTGGTGCAATCTTATCCATCATGTCTAAGATTTTGGATAGAAAATCATCTGTCAGTTTGTTTACTGAATGTGTGTTGGTGGATGTTGGTGATTTAAATAAGGTAGAAGTGTACATCAGATTAAAATATTCAGCTGAGTTTTCTTTAAGAAAGCGTTTTTTAACAGTGAACTTACTTTGATTAGGCAAATTGGCTAAGATATTGCTATCAAATGAAATGCAGAAATGATCAGATAATGCAACATCAGTAACAGCAATGTTAGAGATATTTAAATCTTTGCTAATAAGTAAATCCAGAGTGTGTCCTCGATTATGCGTTGGCTCACTAATGTGCTGGATTAGATCAAAGCTGTGGAGGACATCATTTAATGCTTTTGTTCCGCTATCTTGAAGCTTGTCAGTATGAATGTTAAAATCTCCCACAATTGCTATCTGGTCATAGTCTAAACATATTGCAGAGCAAAGGTCATTGAAATCATTAAAAAAGTTTGTATTGGATTTTGATTTTGGTGGTCTATATATGTTTAGAAATAAGACTTTGTTTGGTTCATTTATTTCAGTAGCTAAATATTCAAAGGTGCTGAATTCACCTAGAGATACCTTTTTAAAGTTTAGTGATTGGTGAAAGATTACAGCAAGACCACCACCTCTTTTGTTTTTTTTCTGAT
Organism: Oreochromis aureus; assembly: GCF_013358895.1. NCBI lineage: Eukaryota > Metazoa > Chordata > Actinopteri > Cichliformes > Cichlidae > Oreochromis > Oreochromis aureus. The sequence continues at coordinate 29,161,539 of NC_052950.1, read as the reverse complement.
CTCACTAACGAAGTGATAATCAGCTGGGCAAGTCTCTATTAATACAGCTTGTTCTGAATTTCCATCTAGCCAAGTTTCTGAAAGAAAGAGAACATGTATATCATGTGTAATGATGTAATCATTGATTAGGAGAGACTTCCGGATAGAGATCTAATATTTAGTGCAGCAGCTTTAATATTCCTTTCAGTGATTGAGAGATTATTTTGCACAGTATTATGTTCAAATTCTGTACTGTTCGATTATAAGTACTTTTAGTGTGTAAGGATCTGTTGCTTATAATAACTGGTATTTTGCTTTCAGTATATGAATGAGAGTGACCGGACACATTTTGGTGGGAATGATGCAGTCTGGTAACGGCGTCCGGTCGGTATCAGATATCAGGCTCAGTTAGTTGGATCGGAGAGCCATATTGTTTATAATTAGTAGGTGGGCGTGGTCCCACTTTTGGTGTCAGACGAATTCCTGTTTATTTGGGTTTGAAGGGAATCGGGAAACGACTTAAATGGTGAAATGATCACTGATGAGGATGATGATGAAGGTGTACAGGCATCAGCTGGTGAGTTTCTGCACGGAGTTGAACCTTCATATTTAGCTGGAGTCTCTGTAATCTCTGCTGGAAGTGAGGTTGTTGGGAGCTGGCATGGTAACTCAGCTGTTTGAGCTATGTCCACTGATGTGTTTCTGCACAGCGTTGCTGAAACTCTGTTTTTCTTCGAAAGTTGTCGGGTGCCGTTGTTTTGGGTCGGCTGATACGTCTCTGGCAGGCTTATCACTGAAAGGTGCAAGTACGTCGTGGTCTCTGTGTGATACAGCTGGTTGGCGTCCGCTTTGTGTCTCGGCTGATACTGATGTCTTTATCTCGATTTGAGAACAGGGTGGTGAGTTCACATGAGACAACAAGTTCAGAAGATAAAGCCTCTGACCTTTCTTATTGATGTTACGTTCATTTCTTGTAAACAAGTGCTTCCTTCCACAAAAATCTTAAAATTATTTAGATATCGAATTGACCTTTCAGCACAGACAGTCTTAGCAAACCTGCTGAACGATTTCATTCTGCTATATTCTTCATCGTGAGGCGTTGCTGGAATCAGTCTAGATACGTGGAGTTGTACCTTGTGGTTGTCAAAGTTCTGAAGTAAATCCAAAAAGTCTTTCTTTAAAATTTCGGATTTTTTCAAAACGATGTCAGCAGTTCCAACATGGACGACAACATTTTCTAGCTCTGGGTTATTCTCAATAATTGATGGAATCCTCTCAGAAATTTCTTTTACTGTCATTTGTGGACAATTAAAGACACTAGTGTTGATGCATAGCTGTTCAATTCCTTTGATTGATCCGTCATGAATAATAGCAAGTGCTCTCCCTCGCTTGCTGTTCTCTGTTGTCTTTGCCCATTTCGTGCGGCTTGTTTTATCTTTATTTACATTCCGGTGACCTCGCTCTGCAGCTGACAGTCTTTGCAGGCTGGACGGTGATGAGCTAAGAGGCGCAAATCTATTTTTTAGGGGAATAATCGAAGTTGTTTCTTGTTGGGGTGTCTTTCGATGTTCCTTTGTCTTTTTTGGAGTCTCCCGTTTAAGTGGGGGCCAGAGGTCTGATGAATGGGGAGTTCCTCCCGACAAACGCCCTCCGCTTGGAGGGGTCCCACTCTGTGCTGATGGTATTGATCCGCCCGGTGGTTGCTTGCCGTAGGCCACCGGCAGATTTTTATTACTTTTGGCGTTCTCCTCAAGGCGTCGGATTTTCATTTCCATGTCGTGGATTCTTTGTAATAGTTCCTGAAAAGCCTCATCCGAGCAGAGGGCCATCCTCTGAACCTTGATTCCGTCTGTGCCTCCTCGCTGTCTCCCGCGCCACACCCACGAACGCCACAGCTAGTCGTCAGCAGCGCCAGCAGCAGGGTCGGCTCCGCGCGGTCGAAAACGGAGACCGCAGGCAGCTGGACCGACCAGATCCAGGAGCCGTCCCGGTCCCAGCAGGCGAAAGGACGGAGGGTCCTGGTACACGGAACCGGAGCGGCTAAACGACGGCGGCAAGATTGTTACCTTTTGTTGTTACCAAAAGGTAGAACTGACACACAAAACAAAACGACTACACTACACACTAACTACACAAGACAACACACTAACTTGAGACTCCAAACAGGAGAAACGTCACAAATCTCTCACGCATCAAAACTCTCTCTCTTTTTCGCTCACTTACTCTCTCTCTTCCCAACAACCAAATACCACCTGTTGCCGTATCATTTTTTGATTGGTCGACACTGTTTAACAGTGCAAATGCAAATTGCTTGCTGAGAGTTTAACCAAAAGGCATTTCCAGTGGAAATTGGCCAACATTTGCTCTGAGGAATTTGCATTTGCACTGTTAATATTTTTATACAACTTTAATACACATAAAAACAGCTTCTTTAGGTGAAAATACATTGGGTTTTTTTTTTTTTTGCACTAATAAAGTTGTGTAGTTGTAAAGTATTTTGTCTAGTGTCAATTATATCGTCAGCTATATCGTTATCGCAAAATTTTCAAATGTATATCGTGATAAATATTTTTGGTTATATCGCCTGCTCTGTCTGTCACCTTCTGTGTTGAGTTCATTGTTTTCTCTGTAGTGGCTGAGCTGAGTCCGAGTAGCTGAAAATGTTCCTCTGCTGCTCCGTCAGACTCTTCTCCTCCTGCTGATCAGCTGGGACACAAAGCAGATCTTTGTTAGGCTCCACACTGCACTGAAGAGTCTCATATGTTCATCTGACAACAAAAACAACAAATTTTTGCTTCCCGAGGTGGGCAAACAGACACAAAAGGTTTGAGCACCGATACCAAATTTAGCAGTATGGCAGACCAGTAGCAGGAGAGACTGAGGCCTGTTATTAGAATCTAAGGCCCAGTGGGCCGACACAACGATTTGTACCGATAAGACAACAACAGCTGTGTTTTATTCTGGAATACATTTCTTTTACATTTTCTTGAAATGTTTTTCATTGTAGCACTTTTACCTCCAACTAGGGGTGCAACGATACACAAAATTCACAGTGCAGTTCGGTTCGATACTTTGGTGTCACAGTTCAATATTTTTATAGAGACAAAAATGTTCATTCCTTTTTAATTTGTCATTTATTAAAAACTCAAAAGTACAGTTTTAAATTTAATGTTGCTGAAACAACAAAAATAAATAAATCTATCTGATAGAGAAATCACTCATCTTTGGAAAAGAGAGTTTATTACAGAGAAATAGCTCTTTCCAAAATAAAAGCTATACTATATGCTTCTTCTGGGCTATATTCTCAGCAGCATATTAAACATATCACGTCCCCATAAGGAGAATCATGTCCTAACGGCTGTCTAAATGACTCGGTAAAGTTTGTGGCATGCGTGTTTGTTGTTTTTGTCTGCTTCCACTTGTCTTTGCACTAGGATGATGTCGGCGTAAATGCGCAGTCATATTCGTTGTGTTCCCACTAGTGCTGTCAGCGTTAATCTCGTTAAAATGACATTAATGCCATAATGCCGCAAATCTCCGTTAACGAGTTACTGCGGATCGCCCCGTGCGTGGGGCTGGACGGTGTCAAAACGTTAACAAGCTAACTGCACTAACGCACTAGTTCCCACCAATTGAGCATTGCGTGGCACATCCGACATACTGTTTTACTTTTGTCCATGACGCGCTTACCAACAGGGTCATGCTTCACATGAAAATCAAGACAGTTCCAAACGCCAGATCTGAATGAGGGTGGGGGAGGTTAAATTTCGGGTAGCGTTGAGGCAGTTGCCGTGTTGCAACGAGCTTAGCTTCTGTCTTGCTAGCTTGCGCTGCGCTCAGTGGATCTGCACTCGACAGTGCAGCCTAGGCGGAGTAGTTGAACGCAGATCCACTGAGCGCTCAACACAGACAGCATTGTCGGAACAAAAGTTGATAAAACATTACATAAAATTTTATATTGTTCGATACATATGCATTCCGAAACGAAAGCACTGTATCGAACGGTTCAATATCGATACAAGTATTGTTGCACCCCTACCGCCAACATGCTGGTTTTTTTGTTTTTTTAAAAACACACACTCCCTTCACCTCTTCTACATTCCTATGTTTCTCCCAGAGCAGATCTGAGGGGCAGTCCCTCAGTCATACACATATACTTTTAATCTCACCCTTAAGGGGTGGTCCCCAGGAGGTTCACAGCATGGTTTAGCACAGTGGTTCTCAAACTGTGGTACACATACCACTAGTGGTACTTAGTCTCTCTCTGGTGGTACACGGAAAATCTCAATTTTTTTTTAAAGACTAAACAATATGTAATTGTGGAGGTATGCAAAGACGACACAAGCGTTCCCGGGGCTCTTCTGGGAGAGAGGGTGGACCAGAAAACGTCTCCCCGAGCATGAGTCCTCTATAAAGAGCAGCCTTTCCTTATTGCCAGTGGTCACGGCCGCTTCTGCAAGTGAGTAGTAATCCTTTGCAGTCAGCAACAGTGAATTGGCGAAGCCAGCTGTAGGAGGAAGACTTGAGTGAAGAGGAATCCGCCATCATCCGTCCCTAGCAAGGACGATGTGCTCTACATGAGCTCAAGAGCAATACCATCATCCAGGCCCAAGAGAGAGAGAAGTTTCTCGGTCCGAGGGAGTAGCGCCGTAGACGTGGACAAAATTGTTGGTACCCTTCAGTCAATGAAAGAAGAACTCACAATGGTTACAGAAATAACTTTAATCTGACAAAAGTAATAATAAATAAAATTCTATAAATCTTAACCAATGAAAGTCAGACATTGCTTTTCAACCATGCTTCAACTGCATTATTTAAATAATAAATGGATGAAACATCTCTGGACTAAAATGATGGTACCCCTAGAAAATGTGACCAAAGCGACATGTTAATCCAAGGTGTGTCCACTAATCAGCATCATAGGTGTCTACAATCTTGCAATCAGTCAGTGGGCCTATATATAAAACTCCAGGTGTTGTTTGGTGACATGGTGTGTACCACACTCAACATGGACCAGAGGAAGCAAAGGAAAGAGTTGTCTCAGGAGATCAGAAAGAAAATCATAGACAAGCATGTTAAAGTTAAAGGCTATAAGACCATCTCCAAGCAGCTAGATGTTCCTGTGACTACAGTTGCACATGTTAATCAGAAATTTCAGATCCATGGAACTGTAGCCAACCTCCCTGGATGTGGCATGCAGGAGGAAAATTGATGACAGATCAAAGAGACGGATAATCCGAATGGTAACAAAAGAGCCCAGAAAGACTTCTAAAGAGATCCAAGCTGAAGTTCATGCTCAAGAAACAGTGTCAGATCGCACGATCCGTCGTTGTTTCAGCCAAAGTGGGCTACATGGCAGACGACCAAGGAGGACACCACTGTTAAAAACATATCACAAAAAATCCAGACTGGAAAATGCCAAACTACATGTTGACAAGCCACAAAGCTTCTGGGAGAATGTTGTGTGGACAGATGACACAAAAATTGAACTTTTTGCCAAGGCACATCAGCTCCATGTTCACAGATGGAAAAATGAAGCATATTAAGAAAAGTGTGAAACATAGGGGGAGGCTCGGTTATGTTCTGGGGCTGCTTTGCTGCATCTGGCACAGGGTGTCTTGAATCTGTGCACGTACAATGAAATCTCAAGACTATCAACGGATTCTAGAGAAAAATGTGCCGGCCAGTGTCAGAAAGATTGGTCTCAGTTGCAGGTCATGGGTCTTACAACAGGAGAATGACCCAAAATACACAGCTAAAACCCAAAAATGGCTAAGAGGAAAACATTGGACTACGCTAACCCTCCCAATTTTTCTGGGAGAATCCAGAATTTCATTGCCCCTCCCGAAAATCTCCTGGAACCACCATTCTCCCAAATTTCTCCCGATTTTCCACCCAGACAACAAAATTGAAAAATCATATCAAAGAATCCCTAGCGTGCCCCAGCTAATTCCAGTTTCCAACAATGGCGGTAGCAACTTAGTCTTAATATTACTCTTATTACTCTTTCTGGGTTGCAAAATAAACTATTGAAATATTTTCAGGTCAGAATGTAGCTGTGTAAACTTCAAATATCTGAGCCGGCGAGAACAGCGAACTCCTGGCATCATCGTTTGCTACTCAGGTTAAACATGATGTATACGTCACTTAGACAACTTAAAAATATTATTGTTTGGATTTTTTCAGTGTTTTGTTTGTTCCTGAGTAAATCGGTTAGACTGAGATCAAAGTTATTAGATTAGATTAAATAAAACATTATTATTCCCTCGGGAGGGTTCCTCCGGGGTTTTCACACAGCTGAAAAGACATCAAACAGAAAACTGATTAAACAAAAGTGTGAGATGGTCAAGAATTTACGCCAGCATCCGGTTATATTTAAGATAGCAAGGAGCAGACGGCAGAGTTTCACTCCACTGAGAGAGCTTGTGACGTAATTCTGAAGGCTAGACCGTCCAACTTCACAATCGCTCACTTCCAGCCTACCTGACTTTCGAAGGACCCGGGCCACGTGTACAAACAAACAAACACACACACACACACACACACACACACACACACACACACACACACAGTGCCCTTTTGAATGTTGGCAAATATGTGTATGTGGTGTCTGTGAAGGTTCTCAGTCATCCAGGTCATCGTAATCTAAGGAGCTTGGAAAGAAAAGCGTCTGGACTTCTTTAAGTAGCTTGAAATACATTTAAATCTGGGACTCTCCACCATTTGACCCTTAGAACGGAAGAAGCTTCTCGGATGAGAGGTGAAACGTGTTCATGTGTATGTGGTGTTAAATAGGCCTATACTACTGCGCTTTTATGTCGCTCGTAAGGGTGAAACTCATTGTGAAACATTTGAGAACCACTGCTACAGAACAATGGAGATTTCCGTTATATGGTAACACCTGCAACTCACGTGACGCCCAGAACTGTACAATACTGATGCTTGAGAGCGCGCCTGTGATGCAAGTATGTGTAGAGTGTTGAGCGCGTGATCAGTGGTGAGAAAAACAACTCGCGAAACTTGACCTTTCTATACTCGTGGCTCACTTGCACTTCTAATCTATTCGTTTGCACACTTACACACACACAGCTGTGGTTTCCTGTTTTGCTACACTCTGGAGAGCCTCGCCTTTAACGGTCTTCTCTCACAGAGAGCAACAGAAAACTTCATTCAGAAAACTTTGAAAAACTCGAGATTGACTGAACTCAGTTCAAAGTTACCTTGACACTTACCTTTAGATGTGAGAGGTAGTGATGGTCCGCTTGAAGCTGACGCTCCGGTGCGTTTGTCAAAGATCAACACGCTGCTTCAGAAGCACTGTGTCGAGGCTTGATTCGTTTGGCCAGAGTCACGTGATTAGTGACGTCTGAAGCTTCACTTAGAACGTACTTTTTTTTTTTTTATTGAACTTTATTGAACACACAATGATATTGTGATGATAACATACAAACAGATGAAGTTTAAGAAAGAACAGAACATGAACATACAAAACCAGGGGTAAAGAAAATTATCCTATGAGTACGCGTAAAAATCAACATATAAATATTGTCCTGAGAGGCTTTTTGTTGGTTGAGTCTGATATTGATTGTATGTACAATTCCATATCCTTATAAAAACGCAGAAATATGGTGTTTTATTAATAAACTTACATTTATGGAGAGAAAATTTAGCTAAACGTATTAAGAAATGTATTATAAAAAACAATTTATCATTCTTCCTGGGGAACTTAAAGAAACAGAATAAAAGATTTTCCCATAATTAAGAAAACTCCCTCAAAACATGGACATTACCAAAACTGCTAAATTCCTTCCAGAATCTCTGTGTAGAGGAACAGTACCAAAAAAGATGTGCCACAGTTTGTGGATGATCCCCACAGAAAGTTCAATTAGTATTTATGTCTCTTTTAAATGTTACCATATAGTGACTGGCTGGGTAACATTTATGAAGAATTTTATATGAGATTTCCTTCACCTTGTTTACAATTAGATATTTATGGGATCATCCAGACTGTCTTCCAGGTGATATCTGGAACATGTCGGTTCCAGTAAGATATTATATATATGGGAGAGACACGAAATCTTCTTGGAATAAACTACGTATTCTCTTATTGCTGTTACCAAGTTCCTGTGAAAAGCAGATTTTTCCCACTGCTGACTCAGCTGGATCAGGGAGAGTGACTGAGGTCGATATTGAACTGTCAGTGTTTTTATATAACATTTTATATAACATGGCACCAAGCACCACTGAGAATTCCCAAACACTGATGGGAAAAAATATATAGTGTAAGGAATTCATTGTAAGTAAGCAGTACTCCTCTTTATTAACCAGCTGAGCCACCAATAGGATCCCATTTTGGACCCAAGTTTCCAGGAAAAGTGTTTTATTTTAAAATAAAATATCTCTGTTGTTATGGTTTTTCCATATAAAATTAAAGAGCATGCGGTCAATGTCTTTACTAATTTTCTTATCCAGATGTAAGGAGAGAGCAGCATGTGCCAGTCGGGATATCCCTTCAGCTTTAGTAATTAACACTCTACCTGTCAGAGATAAATCCCTTTGCAGCCACTGGTTGAACTTTTGTCATGTTTTTTGTATAATCGGAGTGAAGTTTGACGAGCATCTTGACTTTTGGTCTTTGGATATTAACAGTCCTGGGTATGTGACTTCTTGTTTAACAGAAATGTTACAGATAGCATTTGCAGTGCAGCCTTTAATTGCTAGTAATTCATATTTTTTTAGATTTAGACATAAACCAGATGCCTCAGAGAAATCACTAATAACACTAAGGGCTGGACGGATTTGATTTGCATTCTTCAAGAAGAGTGGTGTCATCAGCTAGCTGGCTGATGATGAGCTCTTTATCAGCTATGGTGATTCCTTGTATAACAGGTCAAATCTCGGGGTGGAGTCTTAAACATTTTAATTGAGCTATTGCCATTCGTGTACAAGGTTTTAACAGCTTTACAGAAAAATTCTCCAAAGCCAAATTTTTCCAAAGAGTGGAAAATAAATTGATGTTCAATTGTATCAAAAGCCTTTTAAAAATCCAGGAAGAGAATGAAGCTATTGTCAGATACCAAATCAGAGTAATCAAGTAGATCCAAAACCAGTCTAATGTCATTAGAAATGTGTTTATTTCTCATAAAGCCTGATTGTGTCTCATCGATAATTGTATCCAAGAACTCTTTAATTCTGTTAGCAAGTACTAAAGCCATAATCTCATAGTCATTATTGAGCAGACAGATGGGTCTCCAATGATCAATAAGAAGTAAGTCTTTGTTTGGCTTTAGGATAAGTGTTATGAGACCCTGAGTAAGAGTAGGAGGGAGGGTGTTATTCTCTATACTTTCTATGAAAACCTGCAGTAAGAACAGAGCCAGGAGATTAGAAAATGATTTATAAAACTCTGCAGTTAAACCATCTGTGCCAGGAGATTTGTTGGCCTTAAGTGCAGAAATAGAATTACAAACTTCCTCCACAGTCAGAGGGCTGTCACAGTGACTTCTATCTTCCACAACAATAGCTTTTAGGTTTTTAATATTATTGAGACACAGTGTTGAGACATCCTCATTATATTTTGAGTTATACAGTTTAGTATAGAATTTGGCACAAAACTTTGAAATTTCTCTAGGCTTGTCAGAGACAATGCCATTAATATTTAGTTGATTTTGGATCTGTATTTTTCAAGCCTATAAAAGCAGAATTTTGTTCTCCCTCCTCCAGCCACCTCTTCCTGGATCTTACAAAAGCACCCTCAGCCTTGTGTCGATATAAACCGTGCAATTTATTTTGAAGGTCTAGTAAAGTTAATTTATCTTCCTCTGAGATTTCTTCTGGGGATTTCTGGTAATAACCCACATGGAAAAGATAAATATAAATCTTATAAAGTTTGTATCTGTCTTGTGTGAAACTTGTATGAAAAGCATACAATAGTAAAAACAGATACAAGATCCCTAGAAAAATTATGTAAATGAAACTTGTATGTTTTGGATACTTAAAAAAACAATATATGAAAGTGGCCACTTTCATGAGTAAATCATATAAGTAGGGATGGGTATCGAAAACCGGTTCTTGTTGAGAACCGGTTCCCACTGTTTCAATTCCTTGGAATCGTTTGCCATTTTTGCAAACGATTCCCTTATCGATTCCAGTCGCCCCGAATGACGTCACCACGTTGCGGAGCGTCGGAGGGTACCTGGCAGGAAACACGGCGCCTAAGCGGCTCAAACGCTTAAAAGTTTGTTTATACTTTACGAGAACGAATGACAACAGGGCAACTTGCAATACTTGCAAAGTAGATATTTCATTAAGGGAGGAAACACTACGAATATGCAAAAGCATTCGCTCACAAAACCGCTCCGGACTCGTGAATCTCAACCCAGCAGCAGCAGCTGTAACGTTTGCACGTCATCTCCCGTTAATGCGGCAGGTAAATAATCAACTAACAGTGCATATTATGTTAGCGCGATCTGCCTTATTACAAAACCTGCCATTACTGTGCATTTAGGTGACCATGATGAGACAGACAGACAGAGTCTGGCTGGCGCTCGCTGGCAGTTGTCGCTGCAGTCTACCGGTAGCGTCTCTTTTCAGGCCCGAATGTTACCGAGCAGTGACTAGTTTGTGGTCAAAACCTTGCAGCCATTTGCCACAGCAGATGGTAAGTGAATGTGTTTAATTGTAGGCAGGGACATTACTGGATATTCTTGTGTAATTGCTACAGAATAATTTATGTTATACTTTGTTATTGCTACAGAAGAATATTTATTTTATTATTTTACGTTTATAATTTTCCCCGGGGACCCTGTGACACCCCATTGAAGAGCCGTAGGCTGGATCTCTTAAGATCCCACTGTTGGGTTTGTAAGGCGATGTTACTCCTAAATTTCTATCTTGTTGAAAGAGAAGATATAAAACAGTTCTAAGCTAATTGACCTTAGTGTTCTCCTTTTTTAAAAATAAGAATTGATTAGAGAATCGATAAAGAATCGAATCGTTAAACAGAATCGAAAATGGAATCGGAATCGTTAAAATCTTATCAATACCCATCCCTACATATAAGCCTTATATGATTCACTATATGAAGTAGGCCACATCTTATGCAAGTCTTTTATAAGTTTTTTTTATTTCTTTTCCGTATGGGAAGAGGCAATTTTGGTTATCACTTCTTCCTCTTCAGCTTTCCTCGATTTAGTAATTTGACTCCCATATCTTCTCAAAGATTTGCATGCTTCAAATTTAAAAAGTTCCCAATTGGTACAAAAGGACTTCTCTGTGTTAGCTTTATTTCAATAATGAGCCATTAATTTATTAATCTGTGTGTTAACCATTTTATCTTTTAGTAAGGAGTTATTTAACTTCCAATGAGAATTTATAAGTTATATTATCCAGTGTGAGCATTTGGATGTTAATGTAAATTGCTCTATGATCAGTGAGGGGGTGGCGAGTATATTAACAGTAATATTATCTTTATCAATACAGTCAGAAACAAGCTAGAAGTCAATACGGGATATCCTGGATCCTGTCTTATTGCTCCAGGTAAAAGTCTATCATCTGGAAATTTTTCTCTCAGATATCCATAACATTAAATTTTTAAGTTTGCACGGTATGAAGATTGGTGCCCTGGAGGCCATCTATCAACTGCATTATCTAAAGCGATGTTAAAGTCTCCACCAATTAAGAGGATTGAATTTGGGTATTTGGAGAGACAGAAATTAATTATTTCTTCTAAGCAGTCAAGTAATTTATCATTTTCAGTTTTATTATTGTATATTTACTGTAATGAAAGTACTGTTATTGTGTCTAATTATTGAACAAAGGTAGTGATTGTCATGCAGGTAGGGGGATGTTTTGGCCGCTTTCCATACAGCATCTCTGTAGACTCGGGAGGTGAACTGCACAACGATGCCTCTGGGTCTGGTGCTATTTTGGCGCTTGGCTCCGAGTCGGTGTACGGTGTCGATGGCGTCAGGCAGCCTGTGATTTTGTTTTGCCAGAACAGATCGGCATATCTCTATCACCTTTCCTCTTACGTCTTCTTTCTCAGTCTCTTTGACTCCATGTAGTCTGAGATTCCAACTCCTGGAATATCTTTCCAGCTCAGATATTCCCTGATGGCCGTTGTCCACCCGGCCTTCCTCTTTAGTTACTTTTTTTTCCAGGTCGCGAATTTTCCCCTTCATGTCTTTCATTTCCGCGCACACAAAATCAATCGTCTTTTTGAGACCCTCAATCTTTATCATATTATCTCTCACCATGTTCGAGTTCTCTCTTACCATGCTCTCGATGTTATCAGACCTGGTGTTTATTAGTGCCGATAAACTGGAAATGATCTGGTTTACATCAACTGGGTCAGAGCTGCGTTTGTACATCACCTTCTTCAGAGCTGGTGATTTAAGAGGTTAAGATGGAGAGGTGGGAACTCATTCATTTCCTCTTCGGCTAACGTGAGTGTTACCGCAGTAGCTGCGTAGTTATGGCAGCTATCCATTAGCACGTTGCTGGGCGTAGCACTCTCCTCGTTAGCATTCTCAGGCGTTATCTTAGACTTGGAACTTTCCAGTCCCCTTCTTGCTTCTTTCTGATTAGGCATTTTGCTGCTTCTTGCCTTATAATTGTTGTATCTTCCTTGTTTAGTGAGTTGTTAGTGTTAGTGTTAGCAGCATAAACGAGTGAACCGTCAGCTCGTTTAAACACACGTTAAAGTCCGTTTGGCTCGACACCACTGAACAGAGGCAGCAATATAACATAGCTAACATTAGCAGTGCAGTGAATCCTGCTTGTGCCGTGATATTCAGGACTGGAAACTGAGCAGCATTCACTGACTTTCAGCTTGTATAAGTCATTAGATTAGATTAAATAAAACATTATTATTCCCTCGGGAGGGTTCCTCCGGGGTTTTCACACAGCTGAAAAGACGTCAAACAGAAAACTGATTAAACAAAAGTGTGAGATGGTCAAGAATTTACGCCAGCATCCGGTTATATGACTGACTTTAATTATCCATAAAATCATCACATTCTCTGTAAGATTAAGGTCGACTATTGAACAGTGAATATTTTAAAGGCTTTAAAACCAAGTTAGTACAAACATCACTAATGTCACATAACTTTGCCGACATGTGGTCAACAGTAATGTTTTAATGTTCTTCATTATTAAACATTTGCACATAAATAAGTGACTTAATATTCAGTAAGGCAAGGCAAGTTTATTTATATAGCACAATTCAACAACAAGGCCATTCAAAATGCTTTACAGAGACATTAAAAAACAAAAACAAAAAAAAGCATGATTTAAAATTGATTTAAAAAAATTTAAGCCTAATGCTGGTCTATATATAGACCAGCATCAGAACTTCAAAGATGGACAGGCAGCCAGAGTAAAGACCTCAGAGCTGGACTGATGTGGTCCACTTTTTTGGTCTTAGCTTCTCTCCCTTAGCTTCCCTGCTTAGCCTCTTGTGTCCTTGTCTAGTCTCGTGCTTTTTTGTATTACTTTTCCCTGGAACACTCTCTCACCGTCTGTTCTCTAAAACCTAAAAGAGGAATTATGGATTTGATCAACTGGCCCCTGAATGCAGTTGACACCCTTTTCTCAACGAGAAGTCTGGGCTCGGGTGAGCCTGAGTGTTGAAGATATCTACCTATTGGGAACCATGATAAAAGGGTTCTTGCTGATCGGGGCTGGCTTGGCCCTGGCTTATCGAAGAATTAAGAAAGCAGAACCGGCTGTTCAAACCCCCACAAGGCTGCCCGCTGGGATTGAAACGATGGGACGAGGCGTGAGTTTCTAAAATGCTCATTGAGTGCAGCACAGATGAGATCTTGGAGAACCGCTTGCGGCTGCCGTGAATACTCAGAATAAGACCTCTGAGCGCAAATTGAATCACATCTTGAAGAAGCGCACTGCGGTCATGAGTTCTCAGAATCGGCTCTTTGAGCACAAGAATGACAACATCATGGAGCTTAAGTTTGATAACATCGTGGAGAAGCTCACAGCTCGCCAACGGGAGATTGAGAGACCAGTGTTAGAACAGCTTTGAAATTCATATGAGTTTGTTTGCACTAAAGTAAAAACCACCACCAACCATCATTTCATGCGGATACCTCTTTGGCGCCAGCTGCGCTCTCAAGGCTGGAGCTGAACAACAACACCCTGATAACAGACTGTGTTTAGACTGTTCTTCCCATTCTATGCAAGGCCACCTGGGTTGGCTGGAAGACTGTTTACTTAGCCTGGCAGGGTGAAGGACACTGTCTCAGCTGAAGTCTGGACACGCACACACACACGCACACAGACATATACACATGCAGACATACACTCATCCCCTCTCCCCCTCCAAACGCCTTCGACGCTTATTCCCCTCCGATGCTGACGGTGGATCAAGGAGACCAGTGCATAGGCTGCAGGCCCGGATGTACTGTCTACACTGGCTGTCTCTCACCCTTTACCTTCCCCTGTTGCTTGTCATGTGTTTCTATGGTGTATTAAGAGTTTTTTCATGTGCTATGTGCAGAGGTGTTTTTTTCTGTTCTCAAACTAATCTCCCTGTTGCAGCTCAGTCTGGGGGGAGTTATTTTTTCTCCTTATCTTTCCTCATGTTGTGCATTTTTCCATTCCATCCAACATTTGCACATAAATAAGTGACATAAAACAAATTTCCCACATGTGGGACTAATAAAGGTTATCTTATCTTATCTTATAATATTCAGTAAGGCAAGTTTATTTATATAGCACAATTCAACAACAAGGTCATTCAAAGTGCTTTACAGAGACATCAAAAAACAAAAACAAATAAAAAGCATGATTTAAAATTGATTTTAAAAAATTTAAGCTTAATGCTAGTCTATATATAGACCAGCATCAGAACTTCAAAGTCTATTCTCTGACGGACAGGCAGCCAGAGTAAAGACCTCAGAGCTGGACTGATGTGGTCCACTTTTTTTGGTCTTAGTGAGGACTCGAGCAGCAGAGTTCTGAATGAGCTGTAGTTGTCTGACTGATTGTTTAGGTAGACCTGTAAAGATGCTGTTACAGTAATCAAGCCTGCTAAAAATGAATGCATGGACTAGTTTTTCCAGGTCCTGTTGAGACATCATATGAGTACTTACTTTTAAACGTTTACTCTTTGGCCGCTCCGCTTCCACCGTTTTTTTCGGCAAAATTATCCACACCCACCGCCGCGCAATGCAATCTGTAATATGTTGGGCCACAAAGTCTACACCGCTACATCCTTAGAATTCAGGGAAATGAAGGACGCATTTGAGGGCTGCATTTCGAGCAGCCTTCGATTTGGGACAGCCTTGGTTGCGTTGCTGTGACGTGTCGGCCTTAAAATGCGGCCTTTAAGGCTGCAGACCCTGAATTGGGATACAGCCCAGGAGTGACATGTTTAGCCACATGTTCTCTTTAAGTTGCTGGCTGTCTGCGTGGTGTCCCAGAAACGATGTGGGCTTCATAGATAATTGGCAAACCTTCTGGAGGAAACCTGGACTTGTTAGGAGAGACGGCATCCATCCCACTTTGGATGGAGCAGCTCTCATTTCTAGAAATATGGACAAGTTTATTAAACCCCCTAAAATATGACTATCCAGAGTTGGGACCAGGAAGCAGAGTTGCAGTCTTACACGCCTCTCTGCAGCTTCTCTCCTCCTGTTACCCCCCAAAAACCCATCTCCATTGAGACTGTGTCAGCTCCCAAACAGACAAAAACACAAAGTAAAAAACAGCAATAAACAACTTAAACATAACAAAAATCACAAAGAAACAATAATACAGTATCCACATCTGATCCAAAGAGTAAAACAGTGAAATGTGGATTATTAAATATTAGGTCTCTCTCCTCCAAGTCTCTGTTAGTACATGACTTAATAATTGATCAACAAATCAATTTACTCTGCCTTAAAGAAACCTGGTTGCAGCAGGATGATTATGTTAGTTTAAATGAATCAACACCCCGAGTCATTCTAACTACCAGAAACCTCGAAGCACAGGCCGAGGGGCGGTGTGGCAGCAATTCTTCACACCCTGTGGCGTGTCCAGCGGGTGGCCTGGGGGCACAGGCCACCCCCAACCAGACTGGCCACCCCAGGTGCCACCCCGAAGCCAAAACAATAAAATCCAATGAAATATCAAATGTACGATTATGTTTTCACAGTGAAGCTCAGATATCCGAGTGTACGTGAATGCAGCATCGGCTTCTGCGCTATGAGCATGTTAGCAAAGGTAGGAGAGCCAAGCACGAAAGACAGCACCACAGAAAACAGTTTTTCGGCGAAAGATTAACAGTTTAACATAGCTGGACTGGCCATCGAGCATGGCGGAGCTTCCACGGCGGCTAGCAGGTGGATGAGGGAAGGGTAGGCAGGAGGAGGAGAGACCGAGGCAGCCGCCAGTCCGAGTGTCAGGTGAACTGAACTTCAGGTAAGAAGTTATGACCTGCAGTCTATCTGGGTCAGATATAAACCAAATTTAGGTGGAGTTTATTTTCGTTGTGCTGACTTTTTACAGTCAGTTACAATAACTCGTACTGCGTGCTAGCTAGCATGATGGAGTTTCTATACAGCTGGGCGGGTGCTGTGATGTTACTGATGGTGAACTTTATTTTATTCATAAGGTTAGTTTGTAGAGTTGCCAACGGCTCCTTAAAAATGGAATGGTCCCTCATTCAGAGAAAATATTACACGTTTCGTATTGAGCTGAGAAGAGACGCAGTTTGTCCCGGACTTCAGCTAGAATGAAAAAAAGACACAAATCTGGAGTTATTCTGTGTCTTTGCTGCACAGCTGCCTCTTCTTCTCTCATTCTCTCTCCTCCCTCTCCTGTTGCTACTTCAATCATGAAACTGATCAATGATCGGCTGATCGGCTTTTCTCTCTTGTTTGTTTATCGCCCACTTTGCGCCACAAAGAGGAAACCAGCAGATGTCGCGCTAAATAACAGCAGCACCTTTAAGCTTGATCAGCTGTTGTTAGAATTTATTTAATATTAATTTCTAGTATCAGCTGATGTTTGCTGGAGCCACAGCTGTAAAAGCTGCTGGTCATGATATCGGTTTGGATATGTGGTGAGAGGGAAACATGAAGATGAAACCAGGAGATGTCCTTACTGAATCATCAGAGCTGAACAGGTGATGGAGAAACAGGTTTACCTTTTAGGTGACATGGATGAGTTGAAGGGAAGTTATGAACTGTTTCTGAGAGACAAATAACACCAGGATCCTTTTCTACGTAGCTGACAGCTGGTAACTGTGCAGGGGCGGGTCTAGCAAAGTTATGCCAGGGGGCCAGGTAGGGCATTAACAGGGAAAGGGGGGCACAAAGAAATACTTTTCTTACTTATTCTCATTTAAAATAAATAGCTTTTATTAAATAATTATCTGAATCTTGCGAACAAAGTTTTTATCTGACGTAAAATGTATAGAAATCATACATATACCAACAAGACAGTGTACATCACTGTCACAACAGCGTTTGTTTTCATTCAAAGGCTTTATGGCTTTAATACCTGGTGGGCCGGTCTCTGGTCAAAATGCCCAATTTTTTGTCCCAGTCCAGCCCTGCAGGTTAATACTGGCAGTGTCACCATGCCAGCTGACTGTATTTCATCATCAGCCAGTGTTGTTCTTTATACATCAATATTACCAAAGTTTACCATAAGGCAGCATAGAAAGTATTTACTTGCTTTCAGGTTTCATTCAAATGTTAGTCTTTTCATTTGTTTCCCCACTTTTTTCCTGTTTCAAAATAAAACACCAGTTTGTAAGAAGATTATCTTCTTTTTTTAAGAGGCAGATAAAGTTTTGCATTGGCTAATTTGGCAATTGTATGTTAAAAATGTTTGTATTTTAATATTCAAAAATGTTTTTGCCCAAAACATATGTGCACTATATGTCAGTAAAAATACTATGCAAATATTGCTGTATAAACACTGACAAAGTACTGATTGTATCTTTTCTACTTCATCAGCGCAGTATCTAAAAACTTTGCACCGTAGTGGTTAAAACCTCATTCTAATAAGAGTTAAAAGCGCATTCAGTTATTAGGTTTACAGGGTTATTGAATTATGGTTAACAGTTGGTAGAATTTTTTTTTTAACATTATCTGCAAATTACATCTGCCACCCTTCTCCAAATCTGTGCCCCTACCTGGCCCCCCCAACAAAAATTTTCTAGACACGCCACTGACAATATAAAGCGCCTTGAGGCGACTTTTGTTGTGATTTGGCGCTATATAAATAAAATTGAATTGAATTGAATTGAATTGAACCCCGATCCTTCCGCCAGCAACGTAGTGCCGTAGAACTGCGGAACAAACAAAACAAATCGTCTTACGATATCACAAAAATCATGGACAATCCTTAGAAAAGCCGCACCTGACTAAAACGCTGCAGGGTTCACAGCTTGTGCAAAAAGTAGCGGCTTATAACCCGACAATTACGGTAAATCATGTAGCATCTGCATGAAATTCAGCAACTTAATTTGCTCTTGTTGAGATGACATCATACAATCTAGTAAGAGTGGATAGTTGCCTGGATCCAGCCACTCTTACTGGATTGTATCATGTCATCTGTTCATTTATATGTGAATTTTTGCGCATACTCATAAGATAATTTTTTTATCCCTGGTTCTGTATGTTCATGTTCTTTTCTTTTGTAAACTTCATCTGTTTGTATGTTCTACACTCATTGTGTGTTCAATAAAGGTAAAAAAAAAAGGTACGTTCTAAATGAAGCTTCAGACGTCACTAATCACGTGACTCTGGCCGAACGAATCAAGCCTCGACACAGTGCTTCTGAAGCAGCATGTTGATCTTTTTGACACACGTACCGGAGCGTCAGCTTCAAGCGGACCATCACTACCTCTCACATCTAAAGGTAAGTGCCAAGGTAACTTTGAACTGAGTTCAGTCAATGTCGAATTTTTCTGTTGCTCTCTGTGAGAGAAGACCGTTAAAGGCGAGGCTCTCCAGAGTGTAGCAAAACAGGAAACCACAGCTGTGTGTGTGTAAGTGTGCAAACGAATAGATTAGAAGTGCAAGTGAGCCACGAGTATAGAAAGGTCAAGTTTCGTGAGCTGTTTTTCTCACCACTGATCACGCGCTCAACACTACACATACTTGCATCACACACGCGCTCTCAAGCATCAGTATTGTACAATTCTGGGCGTCACGTGAGTTGCAGGTGTTACCATATAACGGAAATCTCCATTGTTCTGTAGCAGTGGTTCTCAAACGTTTCACAATGAGTTTCACCCTTACGAGCGACATAAAAGCGCAGTAGTATAGGCAGTAGCGATTTTTTGACACGTGCGGTTTCCCGGAGCGGCATCGTGGTGGGTGGCGGCATCACGGGCATCGGCGAAAAATAAAAATTGCTCGTACTCATGCTGCCCCGACATCATGCCAGCGCATATTGGAAATGTCGTAGGCACCGATCAGTTTTCTATCGTCCATTTGCTGGGAGTAAGGGCGCCCTCCGTTTGCGAGGTGCGCCTGCTGCTGAAGTCAAAGTAAACTTTATTGTCATCTCCGCTACATACAGTCCAGTATATAGAGAGACGAGACGACGAGGCTCCAGTTACAGCAGTGAAGGGAAACAAACAATAAATATAAGAAAAGTAAGAAAATAAATATTCACTTTATGACCAGGGGTAAGGGGATCAATAACAATTAAAAATTAATAATTTACAGTTTGATGATTTAAAGTCTCACACACAACCCCTGGAAAGGGGAGGGGGACATGCTGCTTCCAAATAGAGCACATTTCATTCATAATGTTGTAAATCCAAGCCCATTATGTATTCACGATCTGAGTACTGGGTTGTGTGAAATCCCAGAAATAAACCTTACACAAAGTGAATCTGTGAACTAAGGTGTAGGTCTATTAGGTTAAGTTGTAGTGATCCTGGGGTTGGGGGATTTGTGTTCACACTGGAGTGCAAAATTAAAACCAATGGAAGGTGGACAAGAAAAGTTTTAAAGCCATCAGGTGCTCAGTTTAGAAAAAATAGAAAAGAAGAGGAGGAGAAACGAGCAAAGGATACAAGTAAGCAGATGTGTCATTGGATAATGGCAGGTCATCCTGAAACAATCAGACTAAACTCCAAACAATACATTATGTTACAGATTTTAATATTAATTAGTCATTGTTGATTTGTCCTGTTTTCATTGTATGACGAATTATGATGGCTGCTTGCTCTCTCTCTCTCTCTCCCTTCATGTGTTTCTCTGGTGAATTTCGACAACAGTTTTATGTTTATGCACAATCCTTAATATGTTTTATGTGTGTGTGTAAAGTTCCACAATACATGGAAATTAACCTTTAAAATGAATTCAATTTTATTATGTATTTATGTTTGGCCTACATCAGTAAGAAATGCCAAATTATATACACAAAGTTATAGAAATCACCACTCCCGTTATTCATGATAACATCACATAATAACATGTAACATCACATCCTGTAAGCATAGTCTGCCTGTGTCTTTTCTCTGGAAATGAACATTTTCAGCCAATATAGGTAATACATCAACATGGCTGCCATGGCTAAGTTAGGGATATTTATAATGTAATTTCCGAAACTTGCATATGATCTGCAATTTGTAGCAGATCACAGAGCAGCTGGAGCAGTCTCAAATGGAGGTCAGTCCACTACTGCCACCTGTGGCCAAGTACCACAGCCTACTACTAGATTAACTCGTGACACATCTGCACCTGTTTCTATGACCACATTGAGTAGAGTCTGAGTGGCTGCACTTACACTGGTGCATTCAAATCCACCCACAAACATATTGAAAAATGCAATGTGGATTGTCAAGACTCAAACCAACCATTAAGCAAAGACAGCAGGGATCACTTGTTTCTGTTTATTATACAGCCAGATTTACTTGTGACACACATGTGCAGCTGGCTTTATCACCTATTTTGAATTTGTTTCAAGCACAATACATTTGCAACTTTCAGTGTTTTCCGGTCTTCCAAAAGAAGAAAATAAAAACCTTCAACTACATGAGATGCAATTGTGTATTTGTTTTCACCTTATCATACACTTGAAGTTTTTCAAATCACCACTCCTTTTGTTAATATCATTTCAGTCTCAGACGATCTAGTTTTTCTTACAGAGATTGAATGCACCTTCTGCGGATGGCGGTACCACACAGTGTGCGTGGACTTCCCCTGTACAGAAGGCAACTACAAATGTTGTGAATGCTAAATAAACAAAAACAAATGATCCCTGTTGTCTTTGCTTAATGATTGGTTTTAGTCTTGACAATCCTCATTGCTGGCATTGCATCTTTCAATGCCAGCAATGCCAGGTATCAGTGCTCAAACCTTTTGTGTTTGTTTCCAATAAGTTGCCCACCTCAGGAAACAAAAATGTGTTCTTTTACTTGTCAGATGAACATATGAGACACTTTGACTCTTCAGTGCAGTGTGGAGCCTAACAAAGATCTGTTTTGTGTCCCAGCTGATCAGCAGGAGGAGAAGAGTCTGACGGAGCAGCAGAGGAACATTTTCAGCTACTTGGACTCAGCTCAGCCACTACAGAGAAAACAATGAGCTCAACACAGAAGGTGACAGACAGAGCAGGGCGATATGACCAAAAATATTTATCACGATATACATTGGAAAATTTGCGTTAACGATGTAGCTGACGATATAATTGACACTAGACAAAATACTTTACAACTCCACAAAAAACACAGTAATAACGACGGCCTGCTAGCATGTCCTACCACAAATAGTGTTTGTTGTGTATCTGACGGACGAAAGCTAAACCAGTTCCACACCACTGAAGTTGCAGCATTTTTACAAACCAATTCTGGTTCATCTGTTTCATTCAATGATCCGCTTTCGCCCTTCTCGTTCTCCGTCACTGCCATGCTTTTTCCTCCATGTGATTGTATTTGACAGAAGATGAACAACATCTGTTGTGGAAGCTAATGGGGTTCCTTATGAATAAACAAATAAACAAACATAGGATTTATTATCACTGAATAATTATGTATAAATCCATACAAATTATAGATATATGTAATAGGAAACAACAATATAACATAAATTATAAAATGATACAAAAGTGTGTGTGTGTGTGTGTGTGTACATACAATCAGGAGTGATGGGCATGATTTTAGTGTTTGAACAGTCATGAATTATTTTTAACAGCAGGTTGGATGTAATGTGTTAGAACTACCAGCAGGTGGTGATAAGAGACCTTTAAGGTGTTTGGTGCCACACTCCACCTTCAGGTTTAAAACTAGTGTTAATGGAGGGAGTTTGAAGGTTGAGTTTGTTCCACGACTGCATTTCACTCACTGCCTCTGTTTGTATCTCTGTCACTGCAGGACCAACATGGAGCGAGAAGTCAGCGCTCTCAGGAGGCCGACAAACCTGACAGAAGAAAGAGAGAGAAAACATACACCTGTGACGAGTGTGGGAAGGATTTTACTGTGAAGGATGAACTAAAATGTCATCAGGTCATCCACACTGGAGAGAGACCGTTCAGCTGTGACTTGTGTGGAAAGTCTTTTTCCAGGAAGGATTACCTAAAACAACACCAACTCATCCACAGTGGAGTTAAAGCGTACAGCTGTGATCAGTGTGGCAGAGCTTTTACTCAACGTTGCAACTTACAGAGGCATCTAGTTACCCACTCTGGAATTAAGGCATACAGCTGTGACGAGTGTGGGAAGGAGTTTACTGAGAAGGCTAAACTAAAACGTCATCAGGTCATCCACACTGGAGAGAGACCGTTCAGCTGTGACTTGTGTGGAAAGTCTTTTTCCTGGAAGGATTCTCTAAAAAATCACGAACTCATCCACAGTGGAGTTAAAGCGTACAGCTGTGATCAGTGTGGCAGAGCTTTTACTCACAGTAGCACCTTACAGAGTCATCTAGTTACCCACTCTGGAATTAAGGCATACAGCTGTGACATCTGTGGAAAAACTTTCAGCCAGAGAGGGCACCGAAATACACACCTACGCATTCACACCAGACATGATGTGTACTGCTGTGAACAGTGTAGCAAAGAGTTTACAACAGATGCACAGTTACAACAACACATGTTTACCCACACTGAGGAGAGACCTTATAAATGTGACCTGTGTGAGAAGACTTTTAAATCTCCACGTCACCTGAGACAACACCAACAGATCCACACCAGAAAGAGACTCTACAAGTGCAGTTACTGTGAGGTATGTATTTATATTGTTATCTTGTCATTTTAGCCTGACTGTTTGGAACAACTCTGCTCATTAAACTGTGTTAGCATGTTAGCAATTCTACTGCATGGAAAAGCAGCTCTGAGTGATTATTCAGATTTTCATGTCAGTTATGATTTTAGTATTACTGTAGTATTATGGTGGTAGTATTGTAGTTATTGCAGCCCAGTAAACTGAGTGTGTTAACTGAAACAGTAACATGTAATTGGACGTCTGCAGAGATGCTCTTTATTTCAGGCGACGTTCAGGATAAAAATGTTGAAGGACTGACTTACACTGTCTTTGTGTCTTTGTTTAGAAGCAGAGCGACACAGATGGATCCAGTTCTCAACCCTGTCATCACTGTGGTGGTGGGAAAGACTTTCGTTGTGACCTCTGTGGAAAAACTTTCAGTTGGCAAGAGACCCTAAAAAGACATCAACGTAGACACACTGGAGGCAAACTGAAATACTGCAAAGAATGTGGGAGAAGCTTCACCACATCACGTGACTTAAAACAACATGAACTGATTCACAGTGGGGTTAAAAAGCACCTCTGTGATCAGTGTGGGTCATCCTTCACCACTGCAAGTAAGCTTAAAACACACAAACGAGTCCACACAGGAGAGAAACCATACAAGTGCAGACACTGTGACAAAAGCTTCTCACATTCAAGTTGTCGTAACTATCATGAACGTACACACATGGAAGGAAACTACAGCTGTGACCAGTGTGACAAGAGCTTCAGGAATCTCAGTTCATACTCCACACTCAAACGATCCCACGTTACTAATAAACTGTTTCACTGTTACCAATGTGCCCAAACATTCACCTCATTGTCTGCTCTGTGCAAACATCAGCGTGATCACTCAGGGCTGAAATCACTCCCATCACTGGATCACAGTGAATCTGAAGAGACAGAAAGATCCTCTGGTTTCAGTGTCAGACTCAAAAAGCTTGAGATCAGGCTCCACAGAGTTCAGATAGAATCATTTAAACTTGTGTTGAATTGAACTGGTTGCTTGGCTGAACTTCTACATAATACAGATTTACATGGGATCTTATTTTCTGTCGTTTTACTGAGTCAGTTTTGTCCTTTTTTCTCTGTCCTGGTTTTGCTCGTCTGTAAATAATTGAAACTCAGTCAAATAGTTCATTGTTCTCCAGCAAAACGTTTTGGAAACTCATGTTTAACCTTTAAAACTCTGACATGTTTTAGCACACAAGGCTTCATCAGGCAGTTCACTCATGATTGGACCATGAGAATAAAGGTTTTTAGTTCTTTCAAAGAGAGTCTTGGAGCTGTTTGATGTTTCTGGTTTTTTCTACATAAAGGAAGAAACTATTTTTCTTGCTTTATGTAGTGTGGAAGTTTTTAATTTTTATTTCATCTGTGATGTTCTTGAATGTGTTCACATGAAGATGGTACAAATAAACTGTCCTTTTAGCTTTAGCTCCTAATTTATTCATTATTTATGGATGTAGCACAGCAGCAGTTTCTTGATTAACACATGGAGGGCTCGGGATCTGATGGTAAATAATGTTTTGTGTCCTTGTACACATCATACAGCTCAGCTGTTCCACAGATGTCAGGTTTACACAGTGGGATGGTTTGTAAGAACGCAGCTCTCCTGTGGATAAATCCTTACTCTTAGCCTCAGGACCTCACACAGTCCCAGCAGGTTTGGTCAGAAGATTTCTACCTTTTTCATTTTTATATGATTCTTCTTGCATCTAAACAAAGATGATTCAATTTGATACATTTTGATGGCTCTTCGTGCTTTGGTGTAAATGAGACGTAATATTTGCTCTTGGTTTGGTTCTCCTGTACAGAACCTTGCAGTACAACAGAAACCTAAAAACATTATTTGTAGTTGCTATTCTTAGTTGTTCTGCTGCCTAAATACCACAGGGTCTAATCATGAAGTTTTTGAGCTGCACATACTTTACGACCTGCTTAAGTTCGAGGTCACAGCGTCTGTAGAGCAGCTGGAACATAATGAAGTCTACAGGTTAAAGTTTTCTCTTCACTTATTGTTCTTTCTGCTGCTTGGTTTGATGGATCTGAGAGCTTCTGTTTTTATTACTCTTATTATAATTATCATTAATATTTTACTCTTTAGAAGCTTTAAAATAGTGTTTGTGTTTGAAAAAATTGATTTAAGAATTGAACAGAAACATCTGTCCTTCTAAAAATCGCCCAAAGGCACCGAGACAAACTCAAAGGATGCAACCTGTAACTTTCTCTTCCTTCATGTCAGTATCATCATAAATTATTTATTTTTATTTATTATTATTATTATCATTATTTATTTATAAAATGCATATAGCAACAGTAACACTTTAGTTTGGATTTCATGATTTCTGTAACTGGAAAATATTATTTTGTTTAAAGACAGAAGTGACCGCATAGTTACAAAATTAAAGTGAAATATTTAATAGTCTAATAACAGATTAAATGCTGTGTTGAGGCTGTCGTTTTTAGCATCTACATGGATGGTAAAATCACCCACAATAATTATTTTATCTGGGCTGAGCACTAAATCAGATAAAACGTCTGAGAAATCAGAGAGAAACTCAGTGTAAGGCCCAGGTGGATGATAGATGTTGACAAATAAGACTGGTTTCGTTGATTAGTTGGCTGGTGTGAACAGTGGCGTGTCTAGAAAATTTTTGTTGGGGGGGCCAGGTAGGGGCACAGATTTGGAGAAGGGTGGCAGATGTAATTTGCAGATAATGTTAAAAAAAAAATTCTACCAACTGTTAACCATAATTCAATAACCCTGTAAACCTAATAACTGAATGCGCTTTTAACTCTTATTAGAATGAGGTTTTAACCACTACGGTGCAAAGTTTTTAGATACTGCGCTGATGAAGTAGAAAAGATACAATCAGTGCTTTGTCAGTGTTTATTCAGCAATCAAGGACAGCAATATTTGCATAGTATTTTTACTGACATATAGTGCACATATGTTTTGGGCAAAAACATTTTTGAATATTAAAATACAAACATTTTTAACATACAATTGCCAAATTAGCCAATGCAAAACTTTATCTGCCTCTTAAAAAAAGAAGATAATCTTCTTACAAACTGGTGTTTGATTTTGAAACAGGAAAAAAGTGGGGAAACAAATGAAAAGACTAACATTTGAATGAAACCTGAAAGCAAGTAAATACTTTCTATGCTGCCTTATGGTAAACTTTGGTAATATTGATGTATAAAGAACAACACTGGCTGATGATGAAATACAGTCAGCTGGCATGGTGACACTGCCAGTATAAACCTGCAGGGCTGGACTGGGACAAAAAATTGGGCATTTTGACCAGAGACCGCCCACCAGGTATTAAAGCCATAAAAGCCTTTGAATGAAAACAACGCTGTTGTGACAGTGATGTACACTGTCTTGTTGGTATATGTATGATTTCTATACATTTTACGTCAGATAAAAACTTTGTTCGCAAGATTCAGATAATTATTTAATAAAAGCGAGATATTTTAAATGAGAATAAGTAAGAAAAGTATTTCTTTGTGCCCCCTTTCCTGTTAATGCCCTACCTGGCCCCTGGCATAACTTTGCTAGACCCGCCCCTGCACAGTTACCAGCTGTCAGCTACGTGAAAAAGGATCCTGGTGTTATTTGTCTCTCAGAAACAGTTCATAACTTCCTTCAACTCATTCATGTCACCTAAAAGGTAAACCTGTTTCTCCATCACCTGTTCAGCTCTGATGATTCAGTAAGGACATCTCCTGGTTTCATCTTCATGTTTCCTCTCACCACATATCCAAACCGATATCATGACCAGCAGCTTTTACAGCTGTGGCTCCAGCAAACATCAGCTGATACTAGAAATTATTATTAAATAAATTCTAACAACAGCTGATCAAGCTTAAAGGTGCTGCTGTTGTTTAGCGCGACATCTGCTGGTTTCCTCTTTCTGGCGCAAAGTGGGTGATAAACAAACAAGAGAAAAGCCGATCAGCCGATCATTGATCAGTTTCATGATTGAAGTAGGAACAGGAGAGGGAGGAGAGAGAATGAGAGAAGAAGAGGCAGCTGTGCAGCAAAGACACAGAATAACTCCAGATTTGTGTCTTTTTTTCATTCTAGCTGAAGTCCGGGACAAACTGCGTCTCTTCTCAGCTCAATACGAAACGTGTAATATTTTCTCTGAATGAGGGACCATTCCATTTTTAAGGAGCCGTTGGCAACTCTACAAACTAACCTTATGAATAAAATAAAGTTCACCATCAGTAACATCACAGCACCCGCCCAGCTGTATAGAAACTCCATCATGCTAGCTAGCACGCAGTACGAGTTATTGTAACTGACTGTAAAAAGTCAGCACAACGAAAATAAACTCCACCTAAATTTGGTTTATATCTGACCCAGATAGACTGCAGGTCATAACTTCTTACCTGAAGTTCAGTTCACCTGACACTCGGACTGGCGGCTGCCTCGGGTCTCTCCTCCTCCTGCCTACCCTTCCCTCATCCACCTGCTAGCCGCCGTGGAAGCTCCGCCATGCTCGATGGCCAGTCCAGCTATGTTAAACTGTTAATCTTTCACCGAAAAACTGTTTTCTGTGGTGCTGTCTTTCGTGCTTGGCTCTCCTACCTTTGCTAACATGCTCATAGCGCAGAAGCCGATGCTGCATTCACGTACACTCGGATATCTGAGCTTCACTGTGAAAACATAATCGTACATTTGATATTTCATTGGATTTTATTGTTTTGGCTTGGGTGGCACCTGGGGTGGCCAGTCTGGTTGGGGGTGGCCTGTGCCCCCCAGGCCACCCCGCTGGACACGCCACAGTATATTGTACAGTAGATAGCACAATAATAAATACAGAGAAAAACCAAACAATCATATCATATGACCCCCTATGAGCAAGCACTTTGGCGACAGTGGGAAGGAAAAACTCCCTTTTAACAGGAAGAAACCTCCGGCAGAACCAGGCTCAGGGCGGGGCCATCTGCTGCGACCGGTTGGGGTGAAAGAAGGAAAACAGGATGAAAGACATGCTGTGGAAGAGAGACAGAGATTAATAACAGATATGATTCGATGCAGAGAGGTCTATTAACACATAGTGAGTGAGAAGGTGACTGGAAAGGAAAAACTCAATGCATATAGTTAGGGCACCAGCCCTAACTATATGCTTTAGCAAAAAGGAAAGTTTTAAGCCTAATCTTGAAAGTAGAGATAGTGTCTGTCTCCCGAATCCAAACTGGAAACTGGTTCCACAGAAGAGGGGCCTGAAAACTGAAGGCTCTCCCTCCCATTCTACTTTTAAATACCCTAGGGACAACAAGTAGGCCTGCAGAGCGAGAGCGAAGTGCTCTAATAGGATGATATGGTTCTACAAGGTCATTAAGATAAGGTGGGGCCTGATTATTTAAGACAAGAGTGGTATGTTGGTCATATGTCCGTCCGCCAGGCAACGTAGTGGCGTACGAAGTAGCGCGAAAAACAAACTTCAAAGTAGCGCTACGCGTTCAGTGGGAGGCGTGGATGATGAGAGGCGATAAACTTGCGAAAAGCAAGTTATGCCCAACTCCACCAGTGGATTCTGACAGCGTGGAAAAGTGTGAAAACATCCATGATCACCAACGGATTTCGAAGGGCTGGACTGCTGCATGATGGAGAGGAGGACACCGCCACGGCCCTTCTGAGGGTGTTCAACTCTGACACTGACAACGAGGATTCCTTTGGTTTTGAAAGTGACAACAAAGTAGAGAAGCGGAGAGTGGATGACGAAGCCATCCTGAGCCTGTTCGTTTCCGACACTGGAGAAGAGGACTTTGGTGGTTTTAGTGCACAGGATGGTGGTGGTGAATGACTGACTTTTCTTCTTGTTAAAGCCGTGTCACTGCACCTGAGCCTAAAAGGTAGCCTGAATCTATTTTCTGGTGTGCTGTAGGTTATTGTTATGTACTACATTTGTTACTCATTTATGAAGCACAGTACATGTTTTGTACTTGTAATTACCGGTACTTGTACATATACCTAAAAAGTTATGCAAATATGTACCCATAACTTGTTTTTCAAAATATTAATAAAAGAGATGTGTCTCCAAACAGCCATCTCTTTCCTGACAATTCCCTTTGTGCATATTCTCTTACATATGATAAATCAACATTGAAGAAAGAAAGATGCCCAACGGATTTACTTTACCAAATTGACCATCCCAGCCTTGCCGTATCAGTCTATTTGATTCACCTTTTATTGTTTATTTTATTTTCACTTGCTGAATACGGGACAGACTTGACTGGGGAAAGAAAGGGAGAAAGAAAGAGGGAAAGAAAAACAGCTGAGAAGAGGGACGGGGAAAAAGGCAAAAACAAAACCAACAGAATAAGCAGACAAAAAATACATATATCGATCACCTGGATCACCTGTTGAGAAAGAAAAAAGAAAACAAACAGAAGAAAACGAGAGTAATAGAATAAACAACATCACAATGATATATGGGAATATGGCAGTAAATATTAAATGTTAAACATTATTGTGCTGCACGTAAGATCGACAACGCACAGTGTGCTTGGAGGTAGAAGCCAAAAAGGGTGTAGTTTGTGTGTGAGATCACCCGTGTGTACACCTGTGAGCATGGACAAGCTGGTTTATTTTTTAAAAGGTTCCTTCATGTAATGATCTGCTAGAGGGTGTGGGGGGCCACTGCCCCGTCCTCCAGGACATGAAGCAGGTATGGAGGAGATCAAGACTCCAGACATCCAGAGGCCCTCAGAACACAAGAGACCAAGGAAGACCAACAGACCAACTGTCAGTGTTTTTATATAACATTAAAGTACCTGAGTGTCAATGGAAAATTGTACTGTACTTAGTAGTCAGTATAATCTTTAATGATGTAAGTTTGGATATGGTAGAATACTGCATGTAATCATTTGTGTTTAGAAGTATATAGTTGTTGGCATATTGAAAGAATGTACCATCCTAGGAAGTTTGTAACAACTTTGTGTGATTCCAGAGTGTTCTGGTATTCACCCCCCACATCCTGGGAGCATGGGAAAGGACATACCTTGTCTTATTGTTTTACGGTAGGATTAACGTAGCTATGTCAGTTTTAGTCTAAGTGCCTTTTTTACATATAGATGAACTGTTGGATTTTCCAGACCAGCAGGTTTAGGGAAGTCATATATGGGGTCATGCTTTGACCACACACACACACACACACACGCACACACACACACACACACACACCTAAACATCCACATTCCAATGTAAAGAACAAACACCCACTGATGTATAAATAAAGACCAGGGCAGTGGCACGGCGCGAGTCTCAGAGCCCGCATTTCTGTGCGAGTTCTGTGGCGGCCCTTGCTTGCAAGTAACTAACTGCAGTGTGTGTTTCTCCTCTCTGATTCTCAACTGAAGAAGTGTTTTAGAATAAATCTCCTGATATTGTTTTGGTCCTCCGAGCCGGATCAGAAACATCAGAACTGTTGTTTGTGACTCTGTTCCAGGATCTGGCACACTGTTTCCTGACGCCGTGGAGCCAGCACCGAAGACTGTGCACAGCCCTCTTAGACGAGGAGGACCCGGGACGTTTGAGTCCGGGCCGGTCTGTTCCACGGCGGTGGGATTCAGTCTGACAATCCAAACCACAAGTGAGACGTCTGAGGGTGAGAAACACTATTTTGATATATAAAACGGCCGCAAAGGTTTAAAGAAACGTGATAAAATGGGTTTAAGTTCGCCAAAAGGAACTGTGTTTAGACCAGTTTTAGAGGTAGCTGAAATTACTTCGTGACAAATTAAAACACGTTGAGATAAAGAAATTAAATTAGGTTTAAGTTCGCCAAAAGGAACTGTGTTTAGACTGGTTTTCAGAGGTAGCCGTGAAATACTTTGTGACAAATTAGCGCGCAAATGTCTATGTGTGTGTGTGCGTTGTGTAACAGTAATCTGCATTAAGCTTAAGGTTGCTCAAATACAGTACAATGACATATGAGATGAAGTAAAATAGGTAAATATTTGAACTAATGACGTGCATAGAGGCACTTGACCTGTTTGAAAGACTGTCATCCTAATATGAGCCATTGTTGAGATATAGAGCACAGATATGAAAACAACTAATATGCTGAACCCTGTAGAGATGGACCGATCCGATATTACGTATCGGTATCGGTCCGATACTGACCTAAATTACTGGATCGGATATCGGTGAGAAATTAAAAATATAATCCGATCCATTAAATATAAAAAAAAACCACCTCACAAAACTTGCGACATGGCGTAACTCGGCTCATAACCGTAGCATGTCGGAGCAGTGTGCGTCACGTGATAGAGCGGCTGTGTGTATTTGTAGCCTTGCTCCCAAACCAGCATTTCATCTCCGAGGAAGTTATAGAGAGAAGTAAAGCAAATGTGTAAGTTCATCTCTGAATGTTTGTAAAGCATTCCCATGTTAAACTTAACAACCGATACATGGAGCGACTGCCTCTCTCTCTCCCTCACCTTCCTGCTGCTACTTCAATCGTGAAACTGCTTAATGATCAGCTGATCAGCTTTTCTGTCGCGAGTCCGTCTCTCTTCTTTGTTTTTGGTCCATTTTGGTCCACTTTGCACCAGAAAGAGAAACCAGCGGCGGAACAACAGCAGCACCTTTAAGCTTGATAAGCTGTTGTTAGAATTTATTTAATATTACTTTCTACACCAGGATCCTTTTCTAGTAGCTGACGGCTGGTAACTGTGCAGGGCGGATCTAGCAAAGTTTAGCCAGGGGGCGATAGGGCATGAACAGGGAAAAGGGGCACAAAGACATACTTTTCTTTCTTATTCTCATTTAAAATATCTAGCTTTTAATAAATAATTATCTGAATCTTACACCCAAAGTTTTAATCTGATGTAAAATGTATAGAAGTCCATTAGGCTACTGTATATAGTAACTGTTAAGTCTAATATACCCTAGTAAGCTAGTACTTTTTCCTTTGGGAAGGTACCGTCTGTGCAGTCTACAATTCTGTTGAAGACAGATGTTGAATCTATTTAATTATTCTTGAAAAATAATTTAATTCTGTGCATTTTTTTTCACCCTGCATCAAATTAAAGTTGATTACATCGATTAAGCATCATGAGGTGGAGGGTGGGGGGTGGTTCCCTTT
The DNA here is from genome assembly GCF_013358895.1 of Oreochromis aureus. Lineage (NCBI taxonomy): Eukaryota > Metazoa > Chordata > Actinopteri > Cichliformes > Cichlidae > Oreochromis > Oreochromis aureus. The sequence goes on along the minus strand of NC_052950.1, from coordinate 29,129,241 downwards.
TTTTTTTTTGCTGGGAGTTTGCAACCCTATTAGTTAGGTTGCTTAATATTTCTGCTAAGTACTCTTTAAAATACCAGAATAGGGAGGATGGAGTAGGTTTAAGTTTATTAGATTGATCAGTGTTGCTGAACTATGAAATATTTTGGGTGCAGTGTATTTTTTTACATACAGGTATAACAGAATAGCTTTAGTGTTGTTGTTTATTTAAACTTGAGTATGAACTTATACAAAATGCAGCAAGATATTAAAAAAACAGTTTTATTGATTAAAAAACACACTATATCGGATTCATATCGGTATCGGCAGATATCCAAATTTATGATATCGGTATCGGACATAAAAAAGTGGTATCGTGCCATCTCTAGAACCCTGTATGAAACCGCTGAAAACTACATGATGGAGGAGCTGAATTGAATATGAAAGTGCAAGTCTTTGCCACTGTGGGCAAAGCACGCAACCACTGTGTGAGGTTGCGTTGCTGTCTCTTCTGAGCTGATGAGCAAGCTACACATTATCAGATCAGGAGCTGGCTGAGAACTCATCAAAGAGAGGGAAACAGAACTTTGATAACTATGATAACTGGAGTGTGCAGCGTTTTCGTGAGTTCTTTCAGATGCTCAGCAGTTTTCCTGTCTCTTGACTTATGTGTGTAGAGTGTTTATAGCATCAGCATCATGTTTTTGTTTATTTGTTTTGTTGGGTTGAAAACTAACTAGATAAACTTGTGATCATACTTATGGATCACCATCATCAGTCATATGGTTTATATATGCAGATGAAAAAGTGAGTGTGAATGTGTCTGACGTCGCAGTGTGTGTGTGCGCTGTGTAAAAGTAACTTTTAAGCCTCCAATTGTGAGAGCGGTGATTCTGTAGGTCACTATGCAAAAAAAAAAAAAAAAAAAAAGTGTAGAGTAAAGAAGAGACAAAATTTACATTGAAGATGAAAAAAAAACAATCATAGAGAAAAGGAGGTTTCAAAAAAAAAGAGAGAGTTCTGTGTGTCGGTTAAGCAGTGATGATAATAATGAAAAATGTCTTAGTTTTGTCACTTTCAGATGAAAAGCAGACCTGGATCGATTTTCCACATGCAGCGGTCGGAAGAAAGTTATAGTTTTACACCATTGGAAATGTTCAGGCCAATTTCTGGCTAACTTATGTACAGCACCATGTGTTCCTCAACCTCATAAGCGAGCTCTCACTCCTCCCTGAAGACAAGGAATGCAGTTCCAAAGAGCAATAACATGGCAGATAAAGAGACAGCAGCAAAGTCCTGAGCAAAGAGTCCCAGCAAGCAGCAGCAGTGTGGACAAACAGCATCGGAGAAGAAGAGCAAACCCATCATCCTGACTGATTGGATGAATGGCACTGTGTTTCCAACAAGCTGCAACTTCACTGTGCTTGTGAAAAGAACGTTTGAGGAGAACTGAGGAGACTGTTGGAAGTTGACATTTGCCACCTTTGGAGAAAATGGCAAGAAGCATACTTTAACAGCTAAAATTCAGTGGCGAACCATCCTACCTTTGTTAATAAGGGCTAGAAACATACTCTGACGGGTGACATTAAGTGCCAAACCATGCTACCTTTGTGAATGTTACCTATAAGCATAATTTAATGGGTAAAATGAAGTGGCAAACCATCCTGGCTTTAAGAATATGAGCTACAAGCATACTCTGATGGGCAACGTTAAGTGGCAAACCACCATACCTACTTTAGTTTGTGCTGGAATTACTCTGTGCCAGCAGAAATGTGCAGAAACTACCTACGGTAGGACGTTTTGCCAAAGTAGGATGGTTTGTCAGAACACCGGCATGGAGGGTCCAGACACTCCCACGGCGCAGATTTGCTATCCCCACAGAGCGTTTCTGGTGTGGCTTATGGAAAATACAGCCTGTTTCTCTGCTCCCGGTAAGCATGTCTGTTGTAGCCTGCGCTTTATAATTGTCTCTTTGTTTATTCAAACAGTGTTTAAAATGTGACTCGTTTGTTATCCAAAAACATTTGATCTATGTTACTGATTTAAAATTATATGTATATATTTCAAGTTTTTTAGCTCAAACAGACTCTTGAGCATATTCATATAGCAAATCCACATAACCAGTCTGCAGCCTAATGTACATCTTTTAAGTGTATGTTAATCAGTACATGAAGCGTAGCTCTGAAAAGAGTCCATCATTTGTGAATTTACTGATTTGTTTTTAACTGCAGTTTTCACAAACTGTGGATGATGAAATCCTCTTTATTTTAGAAAATGTCTTTAAACTATCGCTGTTCCTACTTACTGAGTTCCCAAGCTACTTTTTTACTATGTGAATAAACTATTCGAACTAGAAAGGATTTAAAGACACATCTTAATTGAAGAAAAGGTGAAAAATTTGGAATGAAATTTATGTGACTGTTCATCTAAAATCCAGCAGAGAGTGAAAATCCAAAAGCTGCTGCAATCCTCTGCATTAATGATCTCTGTTTCTCTCTTTCTCTCTTTCTGTGTGTGTGTGTGTGTGTGTGTGTGTGTGTGTGTGTGTGTGTGTGCTCACAGAGGGGAGGTCACGACAGGAGTTCCCTGAGTTGACACGTATGAACCATAAAGTCAGTTTGGACTGAGGAGCAGTTGGTAAACACAGAAGTACATCCAACCTTGACAAAATTTCTTGTTTATCTACTTGATGCACATTGCATGCACAAGAATCCAAATCTCTGTATCACAATGATTTCATTAAAGCCTTATTATTTTATGGGGGCAATATCACAAATTACCGTAGATCATTAATAGGGAACAAAAAAGAAGGATCACATCGGCAATGTTGCTGGGAGACAGAAGTCTTGACACGTGCTTATAACTTAAAACACAAAAAACTCAGTTACAGCTGGTAAGATTTATGGTATAAACCAGACTTTCACAGTCTGCATCTTTACAGGGTTGTTTTCTGCTTTTGTTCACTCCTAGTGTGATTAAAAAACAACAACCACAAACACAGAGCCCACTAACTATTAGCCGCTTTCCCCCCTAAACAGTCAGTTGACTGAGAGAAATGCAATCCATTATTGTGAACGCTGAAGGAGATGTGCTCCATAGTCAAACTTATATTTCCTTAACTTACATCCTATGTTCTGTTTAATTCCGGCATCCCTTTATGGTTTGATGGAAAATTGATTAAACCATTGCTCAACTTATGTCTGAATGACGGCAGATAATTCTGATGAAACTGACCCTGTAAGCACTTTGCAGCTGAGTCGAGGGCTCGTGGAAATAAGGTCAGGAGGTTTCCGGCGTGAGTGCGCGTGCGGTCTGTCCATTTGGGACGTCTGACAGACACATTAGTGCAACTCAGAGTGTGAGCAGCAACTCCTGTATACTAAACATAAGAAAAGTAATTTGTAGTGCTTCTTTTTTTTAAACCGAGATTCCAGGGCTCATGCATATATGGTTTTGTTTTATTCAAAAACAGGTTATTTTAGCGATCGTGTAACTGTGTCCTTGACCTTTTTACCGGCTTGAGGAGTTGGTTCCCTGGTGCAGATATTTGGGATGGTTCAAATGCAGAGTCTCCAAATGCAAACAACAGGATATTTTCCACGTTATTTCTTAAATGTGTTTAAATGGGATGGGATGATGTAAAAGTAATAAACAATAAATGTAAATCTGTTTTTTTTAAACTTTGCAGACTCATTTACCCACTCCAGTGACAGCGATAAAAAAGATCATGGCTTTAAAGAGATTGTGAACAAAATGCATTACATTTTGTTTTTTGCTACATTAACAACTTTTCCAACTCTGATTCTCTGCAGGACCAACACGGACATCAGTTTAGACTGAAATCCAGTTCCAACGGCACATGCAACATGTTCAAGCTTGCACGGAGGCATCTTTCTTTCAGCTTAACGAGTGAACCGTCAGCTCGTTCAAACACACGTTAAAGTCCGTTTGGCTCGACACCACCGAACAGAGGCAGCAATATAACATAGCTAACATTAACAGTGCAGTGAATCCTGCTTGTGCCGTGATATTCAGGACTGCAAACCGAGCAGCATCACTGACTTTCAGCTTGTGTTTGTGGATATATGACTGACTTTAATTATCCATGAAATCATCACATTCTCTGTAAGATTAAGGTCGACTATTTAACGGCGAATATTTTAAAGTAAAGGCTTTAAAACCAAGTTAGTACAAACATCACTAATGACACATAACTTTGCCGACATGTGGCCAACAGTGATGTTTTAAAGTTCTTCATTATTAAACATTTACACATAAATAAGTGACATAATATTCAGTAAGGCAAGTTTATTTATAGCACAATTCAACAACAAGGTCATTCAAAGTGCTTTAAAGAGACATTAAAAAACAAAAACAAATAAAAAGCATGATTTAAAATTGATTAAAAAAAATTAAGCTTAAAAGTGTGGATTTGGTGCTTTATTCAAATGCAGCTGAGAACAGGTGAGTCTTCAACCTGGATTTAAATAAACTGAGTGTTTCAGCTGATCTGAGGCTTTCTGACAGTTTGTTCCAGATATATGGAGTAGTGATGGGTCGTTCGCGAACGAAATGGCTCTTAGAGCCGGATCTTTGAAGTGAACGACGCTAGCCGTGGGTTTTTTTTTTCTTTCTCTCACCCTCTCTCTCTCTCTCGCACTTTTTTTTCTGCTTCACTCCGCACGCGAGCCTTGTGCTTTGCGCTGGGCAGAGGGGGGAGGGGCGGTAGTTACAGTCGCAGTAGCAGAGGAACAGAGCGGGAGGGAGAGAGAGAGAAAGAGATCCAGGGACAACAACGTCACATTAGAAAGGTATAGTAATCATCCACAACTATTTTCAGTTGCAGATGATAAAGGATTCAGAAAGTTTATTCATGCAAGCCCATATGACAGAGAATATGCATCTTCTTTTTCATATCTTAATTTATATTTAATTGTGCTGTGGTTTGCAGTGTTTTGTGTTGTTTCATTTTAAATTTGTTTAAAAGGAAAAGCTAAAAATTTAAATAGTTAAAAGTTGAACAGTGACTAGTTGGTTTTTGTATTATATGATTTATTTATTACATTTTATGTGGAGTGACTAAATAAAAGTATATTTACGGTGGCCCCTAGAGACAGAGCAGCAAGTACATACTCCAAAACACGTAAAAACTCCAAAACACATAAAAACTCAGGCTACGTCCACACGTACCCAGGTATTTTTGAAAACGGAGATTTCTAAAAATGTCTATTTTCGAAAACTCCGTTTTTGCATTTACGTGGATGAGGAAAACGGAGAAAACGCAGCGTCAAAGATGTGCGCCTTTTTTGACGTCACACTGTGCGCCACGTTTTGTTTCAGTGAAATGAATTTCTATAATACTGTTACTGTTAATTGTACTCTCTGCAGTGTTTAAATGCTTACATATACACACACAGTTACTGTCCCTCCACACATACGACTCAGTTCTGCTTCTATGCCCCATCTTTGTTTACTATTTCCCACCGAGGCTTCTAGACTTCTGATTGGCCAACATTTCTACACGTTTAGGAATATATTGGCACCTGTTGCTTTGGCATGTTCCTAGCAGCGTTTTCCTTCATTTCTGCATTTACATGTGGACGGGATTATTTTTTAAAACAAAAACAGAAAATCTCTGTTTTCAAAAATACCCGTGTACGTGTGGACGTAGCCTCAGAAGCACGTAAAAACTCCAAAACATGTACAAAAGACAACAGAAGTGCTCCAGAATGCTAGGCGCAGTGTTGAGCTTTTGTTACCTAGAGGCTACACAAGCCAGCAAGTACCAACGACCGGTGTGTGGTAGTAAGAGGTAAATGAACTTTTTTTTAAATTATTTGAATATATATGAGTGCTTGTGTATAAATACACAAACAATACACATATGCTTTCAATTGTGTAATTTAAGTGATCTAGGTAGCTCTGTTTTGGAAGTTCAGTTCATGCTAGAAATGTGTTTTAGAGTTTGTACATGCTTTTTGGAGTTTGTACGTGTCTCTAGGGGCCACTGTATATATTTATTTATAAACATATATAAATAAAACCACTTTTTTTACATTAGTAATTCCTTTTGTGCATAATTTTATATTATTGTAAAAATAAATAAATTAAAGCAACAAAACAACCTGAAGAGCCGGTTCGGAGCCGAAAGAACCGGCTCTTTTTAGTGAGCCGAGCCGAAAGAGCCGGTTCTCTAAAAAGAGCCGGAAATCCCATCACTAATATGGAGCATAAAAGCTGAATGCAGCTTCTTTGTGTCTGGTTCTGGCTCTGGGAACTGATAAAAAAAAACAGATTCAGGTGACCTGAGGGATCTGGAAGGTTCATACTGGGTCAGAAGGTCACTGATGTATTTTGGTCCTAAACCATTCAGAGATTTATAGACCAGCATCAGAACTTCAAAGTCTATCCTCTGACGGACAGGCAGCCAGAGTAAAGACCTCAGAGCTGGACTGGTGTGGTCCACTTTTTTGGTCTTAGTGAGGACTCGAGCAGCAGCAGAGTTCTGAATGAGCTGTAGTTGTCTGACTGATTGTTTAGGTAGACCTGTAAAGATGCTGTTACAGTAATCAAGCCTACTAAAAATGAATGCATGGACTAGTTTTTCCAGGTCCTGTTGAGACATCATATGAGTACTTACTTTTAAACGTTTACTCTTTGGCTGCTCTGCTTCCACTGTTTTTTTTTCCGGCAAAATTATCCACACCCACCGCCGCGCTATGTAATCTGGGATATGTTGGGCCACGAAGTCTACACTGACACATCCTTAAAATTCAGGGAAATGCAGACCCTGAATTGGGATACAGCCCAGGAGTGACATGTTTAGCCACATGTTCTCCTTAAGTTGCTGGCTGTCTGAGTGGTGTCCAAGAAACGATGTGGGCTTCATAGATAATTGGCAAACCTTCTGGAGGAAACCTGGTCTTGTTAGGAGAGACGGCATCCATCCCGCTTTGGATGGAGCAGCTCTCATTTCTAGAAATATGGACAAATTTATTAAACCCCCCAAAATATGACTATCCAGAGTTGGGACCAGGAAGCAGAGCTGCAGTCTTACACGCCTCTCTGCAGCTTCTCTCCTCCTGAAACGACAGCCTCAACACAGCATTTAATCTGTTATTAGACTATTAAATATTTCACTTTAATGTTGTAACTATGCGGTCACTTCTGTCTTTAAACAAAATATTTTCCAGTTACAGAAATCATGAAGTCCAAACTAAAGTGTTACTGATGCTATATGCATTTTATATAAATAATCGATGATGGTACTGACATGAAGGAAGAGAAAGTTACAGGTTGCATCCTTTGAGTTTGTCTCGGTGCCTTTGGGCGATTTTCAGAAGGACAGATGTTTCTGTTCAATTCTTAAATCCATTTTTTCCAAACACAAACACTATTTTAAAGCTTCTAAAGAGTAAAATATTAATAATAATTAAATAACAGTAATAAAAACAAAAGCTCTCAGATCCATCAAACCAAGCAGCAGAAAGAACAATAAGAGAAGAGAAAACTTTAACCTGTAGACTTTATTATGTTCCAGCTGCTCTACAGACACTGTGACCTCGAACTTAAGCAGGTCGTAAAGTATGTGCAGCTCAATAACTTCATAATTAGACCCTGTGGTATTTAGGCAGCAGAACAACTAAGAATAACAACTACAAATAATGTTTTTAGGTTTCTGTTGTACTGCAAGGTTCTGTACAGGAGAACCAAACCAAGAGCAAATATTACGTCTCATTTACACCAAAGCATGAAGAGCCTTCAAAATGTATCAAATTGAATCATCTTCGTTTAGATGCAATTAGAATCATATAGAAATGAAAGAGTATAAATATAAATCCAGAGCAAAGATATCCTCTAAATCAGCGTAGCACATGTGCAGCTGCTGGGATTCACTTAAGCATTCGGCTCGTCACTGTTGCAGATTTTTCTCTCGCTGTTCTGGCTCACAGCGCTGCAAGCACAAAAATAAATATCCTCAAAGGTGTGAAAAGGAGCTAATTAGTAAGAGTATTGTTACTCTCCCCAGGAGTAGTCCAGCAGTAGAAATCAGTCCAATAACAAGGTGTGTAACATCTAGCAGGGTGACAAAAAAACCCAGGGTAACTTCTAAGGACCTCAACGTCTCTCTCACATTGCGTTTTGTAAACATGTTTCCATTTGTCACTTCAGTCTTTACTCTGAAATACAGGAAGAGAAATCATGGCTGAAACAATTTCTCATGAAACCAGGGGTGTGGTCCAACAGTCAGTTTTGGTGAGGAAGGTTCCTAACTGAGAGAAGTGACCCAGAAGTATCTGTGTAGGAGCCACAATGAATCAAGATCATGAGCTTTATTAACTGATCAAAGTCTATTCTTTCATCTTCTGTATTATTCAGTTTGCATTGGTAATGCCCATTATTGTAATGCTTTTTTAAGATGATCAAAACTTTATTTTACTTTGGGTTAGCTGAGATAAGTGATGGATGGAGGGAATTTTACTCCAGCCACAGAAATCCTAAACAGGAAGGAGGAGCAGAGTTACAGTGGATCACTATCCAGCAGGGAAACAAGATTTATTTCAATTTCTTGGCCATGAGTGAGATTTACTAAGTGGGCAAATTAGGGTGACGAAACAGTTCCAGAGTGATCTATTAATAGTGCACCAATTTACATTCAGAGATGCATGCAGCCAGTTCAGCCACGAGACTCTGTGAAGTTTTGGTATAAGGGATAAATCTTCTGACCAAACCTGCTGGGACTGTGTGAGGTCCTGAGGCTAAGAGTAAGGATTTATCCACAGGAGAGCTGCGTTCTTACAAACCATCCCACTGTGTAAACCTGAGCTGTATGATGTGTACAAGGACACAAAACATTATTTACCATCAGATCCCGAGCCCTCCATGTGTTAATCAAGAAACTGCTGCTGTGCTACACCCATAAATAATGAATAAATTAGGAGCTAAAGCTAAAAGGACAGTTTATTTGTACCATCTTCATGTGAACACATTCAAGAACATCACAGATGAAAGAAACATTAAAAACTTCCACACTACATAAAGCAAGAAAAATAGTCTTTCAATTGTCAAATGTCAAACACCTCCAAGACTCTCTTTGAACTCTTTGAAAGAACTAAAAACCTTTATTCTCATGGTCCAATCATGAGTGAACTCCCCGATGAAGCCTTGTGTGCTAAAACATGTCAGAGTTTTAAAGGTTAAACATGAGTTTCCAAAACGTTTTGCTGGAGAACAATGAACTATTTGACTGAGTTTCAGTTATTTACAGACGAGCAAAACCAGGACAGAGAAAAAAGGACAAAACTGACTCAGTAAAACGACAGAAAATAAGATCCCATGTAAATCTGTATTATGTAGAAGTTCAGCCCAGCAACCAGTTCAGTTCAACACAAATTAAAATGATTCTATCTGAACTCTGTGGAGCCTGATCTCAAGCTTTTTGAGTCTGACACTGAAACCAGAGGATCTTTCTGTCTCTTCAGATTCACTGTGATCCAGTGATGGGAGTGATTTCAGCCCTGAGTGATCACGCTGATGTTTGCACAGAGCAGACAATGAGGTGAATGTTTGGGCACATTGGTAACAGTGAAACAGTTTATTAGTAACGTGGGATCGTTTGTGTTTGGAGTATGAACTGAGATTCCTGAAGCTCTTGTCACACTGGTCACAGCTGTAGTTTCCTTCCATGTGTGTATGTTCATGATAGTTACGATTACCTGAACGTGAGAAGCTTTTGTCACAGTGTCTGCACTTGTATGGTTTCTCTCCTGTGTGGACTCGTTTGTGTGTTTTAAGCTCAACTGCAGTGGTGAAGGATGACCCACACTGATCACAGAGGTGCTTTTTAACCCCACTGTGAATCAGTTCATGGCGTTTTAAGTTACCTGATGTGGTGAAGCTTCTCCCACATTCTTTGCAGTATTTCAGTTTGTCTCCAGTGTGTCTACGTTGATGTCTTTTTAGGGTGTCTTGCCAACTGAAAGTTTTTCCACAGAGGTCACAATGAAAGTCTTTCCCACCACCACAGTGATGACAGGGTTGAGAACTGGATCCATCTGTGTCGCTCTGCTTCTAAACAAAGACACAAAGACAGTGTAAGTCAGTCCTTCAACATTTTATCCTGAACGTCGCCTGAAATAAAGAGCATCTCTGCAGACGTCCAATTACATTTGACTGTTTCAGTTAACACACTCAGTTTACTGGGCTGCAATAACTACAATACTACCACCATAATACTACAGTAATACTAAAATCATAACTGAAATGAAAATCTGAATAATCACTCAGAGCTGCTTTTCCATGCAGTAGAATTGCTAACATGCTAACACAGTTTAATGAGCAGAGTTGTTCCAAACAGTCAGGCTAAAATGACAAGATAACAATATAAATACATACCTCACAGTAACTGCACTTGTAGAGTCTCTTTCTGGTGTGGATCTGTTGGTGTCGTCTCAGGTGACGTGGAGATTTAAAAGTCTTCTCACACAGGTCACATTTATAAGGTCGTCCCTCAGTGTGGGTAAACATGTGTCGTTTTAACTCTGTGTGAGTTATAAACTGTTTGCCACACTGTTCACACCAGTACACATCATGTCTGGTGTGAATGCGTAGGTGTCTATTTCGGTGCCCTATCAGGCTGAAAGTTTTTCCACAAATGTCACAGCTGTATGCCTTAATTCCAGAGTGGGTAACTAGATGCCTCTGTAAGTTGCAACTTTGAGTAAAAGCTCTGCCACACTGATCACAGCTGTACGCTTTAACTCCACTGTGGATGAGTTGGTGTGTTTTCAGGGAATCCTTCCTGGAAAAAGACTTTCCACACAAGTCACAGCAGAACGGTCTCTCTCCAGTGTGGATGACCTGATGCAGTTTTAGTTTGGACCTCACAGTAAACTCCTTCCCACACTCGTCACAGGTGTATGTTTTCTCTCTCTTTCTTCTGTGAGGTTTGTCGGCCTCCTGAGAGCGCTGACTTCTCGCTCCATGTTGGTCCTGCAGTGACAGAGATACAAACAGAGGCAGTGAGTGAAATGCAGTCGTGGAACAAACTGAACCTTCAAACTCCCTCCATTAACACTAGTTTTAAACCTGAAGGTGGAGTGTGGCACCAAACACCTTAAAGGTCTCTTATCACCACCTGCTGGTAGTTCTAACACATTACATCCAACCTGGTGTTAAAAATAATTCATGACTATTTAAAAACACTATCCCTCCTGATTGTGTACACACACACACACACACACACACACACACACACACACACACACACACACAATTATTTTATAATTTATATTATTTTGTTGTTTCCTATTACATATTTCTACAACTTTTATAGATTTATACATAATTATTCAGTGATAATAAATCGTATGTTTGTTTATTTGTTTATTCAAAAGGAACCCCATTAGCTTCCACAACAGATGTTGCTCGTCTTCCGTCAAATACAATCACATAAAATATTACACAATAAAGTGGATTCAAAATATCCACATAATTTGGCTCTTACATCCACAGTGAGGTTTCACAAATGTTAAAATATAAGCAATCAATAATAATAATAATAATAATAATAATATCAATAACATTGAGACACATTAGAGTAATTTCAAAAACAAATCCTCTCTTACAAAATTTACAACAACTAAAAGCTCTTTAAATTGACTTTTAAGTTTTCATTGAAGTTTTGAATAGTTGTTAATTCTCTAATTTTATAAGGCAATTTATTCCACTTGAAAGTTGCTCTAAATGTAACATTTTTACAAAAAGTTACTTTTAACTCGAGCATTTACTAAATTGCAGTTTGTTGAAAACTGTGTAATATGATTATGTATTTCATCTGGATACTGCAGCTGAGCAGAAATAAATGTGGTGTGTTTAACAGAATTGTTTTCTTTATAACTACAAGTAAGCCACAGAATATTTTAGCCTGTACAGGAAGCCAAGAAAGTTGATTATGCATTTTATCAATATTAGTATAGTATGAACATCTTAACACTAATCTGGACGCCTTATTCTGGACTAACTGAAGTCTGTTAAGATCTGTCTTATTAGCTGCTGACAAATGATTGAACAATACTCCAGATGAGACATTACTAGTGCATTAATGACATCTTTCATAATTGAAGAAGTGATACAGAAAGAGCATTTCATAGCCATAGCTATGCCTTGTCCCATTTTCTTAATAACAGAGTCGATGTGCTGAGACCATGAAAGGTGGTGATTTATGGTAACTACTAATGAGCACCTGCAATCGTTCTGGTGCTGTGACATAAAAACAATACCCTGACCCCTGACTCTGGCACACAGTTTTACCTCTTTTACTCATTTTAATGTGTGATTAGTGCAGGATCAGCTGGGCCATATCATACCGTTCATAGTAATACCGGTATAATGTTGGGCAACGATAGGAAAGCGAAATATGACGATAGAATATGGGTAAAATGCGCATGTGCAGTGCCTTTGTTTTCACACGCACATGGAGGAAAAAGCATGGCGGTGACGGAGAATGAAAAGGGTGAAAGTGGATCGTTGAATGAAACAGATGAACCAGAATTGGTGTGTAAAAATGCTGCAACTTCAGTCGTGTGGAACTGGTTTAGCTTTCGTCCGTCAGATACACAACAAACACTATTTGTGGTAGAGCATGCTAGCAGGCCGTCGTTATTACTGTGTTTTTTGTGGAGTTGTAAAGTATTTTGTCTAGTGTCAATTATATCGTCAGTTATATTGTTATCGCAAATTTTCAAATGTATATCGTGATAAATATTTTTGGTCATATCGCCCTGCTCTGTCTGTCACCTTCTGTGTTGAGCTCATTGTTTTCTCTGTAGTGGCTGAGCTGAGTCCAAGTAGCTGAAAATGTTCCTCTGCTGCTCCGTCAGACTCTTCTCCTCCTGCTGATCAGCTGGGACACAAAACAGATCTTTGTTAGGCTCCACACTGCACTGAAGAGTCAAAGTGTCTCATATGTTCATCTGACAAGTAAAAGAACACATTTTGCTTCCCGAGGTGGGCAACTTATTGGAAACAAACACAAAAGGTTTGAGCACTGATACCTGGCATTGCTGGCATTGAAAGATGCAATGCCAGCAATGTGGATTGTCAAGACTAAAACCAATCATTAAGCAAAGACAACAGGGATCATTTCTTTCTGTTTATTTAGCATTCGCAACATTTGTAGTTGCCTTCTGTACAGGGGAAGTCCACACACACTGTGTGGTACTGCCATCCGCAGAAGGTGCATTCAATCTCTGTAAGAAAAACTAGATTGTCTGAGACTGAAATGATACTAACAAAAGGAGTGGTGATTTGTAAAACTTCAAGTGTATGATAAGGTGAAAACAAATACACAATTGCATGTCATGTAGTTGAAGGTTTTTTTTTCTTCTTTTGGAAGACTTGAAAACACTGAAAGTTACAAATGTATTGTGCTTGAAACAAATTCAAAATAGGTGATAAAGCCAGCTGCACATGTGTGTCACAAGTAAATCTGGCTGTATAATAAACAGAAACAAGTGATCCCTGCTGTCTTTGCTTAATGATTGGTTTGAGTCTTGACAATCCACATTGCATCTTTCAATATGTTTGTGGGTAGATTTGAATGCACCAGTGTAAGTGCAGCCACTCAGACTCTACTCAATGTGGTCATAGAAACAGGTGCAGATGTGTCATGAGTTAATCTAGTAGTAGGCTATGGTACTTGGCCACAGGTGGCAGTAGTGGACTGACCTCCATTGGAGACTGCTCCAGCTGCTATGTGATAGTGGATCTGCTACAAATTGAAGATCATATGCAAGTTTTGGAAATTAACCCTTGTATTATGTTGAAAAACAAAAAAATGACATTGATTTTGTTGCGGGTCATTTTGACCCGTACTGTGTAAATCCACTCAGAATTGTTAAAAAACTGCAATAAAACAATAGCAACTTTATTTTCCATTAGATAAACACGTAGAACACAGACATACAACAGTTTGACTTTCCATAACTATTTTTAGGAACAATTTGGTTTTTCGTCCTTCCAAACACATTTCTTTTGAACTTGCCCAACGTTCTCAGTTTTTCAATGTTCAACATTTTCAATTTTGTCCACATGATGGACAGAATGTAACTGTGTGCAGTCTGCAGATGTACTTCTTGCATATCTCACAAAAAGTGCTTGTTTTAAAACAGGAATCTTCCTAACTAAGATTTAAAACAAAAGATTTCTACGTCTCCTCCAGACTCAAAAACAAATGACAAACCAATCGACACACCCGAGTCACTGACTTTCTTCAATCCACTCACTCTCACTGGCTCTGTTTATTACTAATCACTGTGTAACTGCTGTAATTTCACAGTAACTGCCATCTCCTTACAAATGTTCATTAGATTAACCACACTTATACAGACTGTATATAACTACCAACTCTCCAGCCATGTTGATGGATTGCCTATGTTGGCCGGAAATATTAATTTCCAGAGAAAAGACACAGGCAGACTATGCTTATGACATGTGATGTGACAACACTAATGAAATATTGATGTGTCGTATTTGTCCAAGGCGTATTTCATTGTTATGGAAAAAGAGAATTTTAAAATCATGATGAACAGGGGTGGTGATTTCTATGACTTTGTGTAATATAATTTGGAATTTTGTACAAATGTAGGCCAATAATAAATACATGATATCATTTCATTCATTTCAAAGGTTTATTTGCATGATGCACAAACAGACACAATTGAAAGGTACAAATGTGTTGTATATGAAACGAATTCAAACGTGGTGCAGATTTGTGTCACAAGTTGATCTGGCTGTAGGCTGGGGCACTTGGCCAGAGGTGGCGCTGGTTGATTCGAGTCCATGTTGGTGCACACAAAGTAAACTGCACGCTTTAGTTGTGAAGCAAAAACGCTGAAATCGGAGTAATAACACGTTCGAGGGGAACGATAACGACGACAAGAGTCTCCCGATCGTTTACTCTTGCTGTCCTGTGAACAGCATCGGCGTGGTGTTAATTGTTTGCCGTTTTCGCGATCGCGTCGTGCATGAGACTATCACCAGGTAAACGCGCGACATTTTTAAACATTTTGTTGTTCAACAGCATCAAGACTGACGGAGTGTGTTTGAGATAACCTCACCATTCTTCTTTGGCAGTAGTAGTCTTTAGCAGCGTTTAAATAACCTTTATCAGATTTGATGTTTTTGTTACAGACTTTTCAAAAAAGTGTTTTGCTTTTCTTTCACAAATGTGGGGGTTAAATTGTGTTAAAATGAACTAAACAGTGATGTCATGTTTTGTGATGAGGACCCAGGCACAGAGAGACTTGATGAATTTAAGAATCTTATGATTTAATAAGGAAATTTGCAGACTTGCACAGAGAGGGTAAAATTATGATGACTGATAATGGAGATGAAGACAACAGACGATGAGGACAGGGAGGAACAGGGGTTTAAATGCACCAAGGAGACAGTCAGAGGGAACACGGGACAACGGGAGACATTTAAGGATGCAGGGACTGACAGAGACGGGGAAGAAGTCTCATCGTGACGAGTAAAGTTTACCTTGCCTGGATGGGCAGCTCTCTGGGTGCTCAGCACCCCCAAAGCTCTGATCTTAGAATGGCCCCTGATGGTGGCTCCGGGAGATTTTAGGGAGGGGCCCTGAAATTCTGGATTCTAACGGGAAAATCGGGAGGGTTGGCATGTATGGTTGTGGCAACATCACTAACCTTTTCAAACACCTCAGAGTAAATCATATCACAGAATATGTCGAGTGTATGTTGAGGCGAACTGAAGAGGAGGACGGGGACAGGTGCTGCTAGGGCGAGACAGACGTCTCTCACGGAGTCCTTTAGTGCTGCAGGCAGGCAAGGTGTTCAAATAGCGCACAACTTTTTTATTTCTATATGATGAATTCTGCATTATTAAGTGATAAGAACAAGTAATCTGATGTCCTGTAATCATTTTGATGCTATAATTTGAGATACAATAAATAAAATAAGTTTTTGTACAAAGTATCAGTGTCGGATCAGTATCGTCGATACCACCCTGAATATTACTTGGTATTGGATCGGAAAGGAAATCAGTGGTATCGCACATCACTACTCCGCAACTGCCTCGTTTGAGTTTTGGACGAAATGGATTCTGGGATATTGCATTTCGTCATTTCGAGCTGATTGGAGACAAGAACAGCCAATCAGATATTTTTGCATCCAAGTCTGTGATTGGCTGGTTTTGTGGCACAACTATAACGGTGTAGAGAAAGAGTTGAGCGCGCACGGGCAGAAATGTTGAGAGCGCGAGCAACACATTGCGAGCGAGCGCAAATGCAAACGCTGAGCGAGAGGGGCTGCTATTGTGTGTATGTATGGATAATAGCAAACACTGAAATACATTTTTTGCACGCAGAAATGAATTTTGTTCACTCAAATTCAGCTTTTCTTTGCTCAAAATTTGTCCTCAAAATACAACACTTGCACCTGCAAACTTTCTTTTTACGTGCGCTCAGAATAGTGGCACAAAAGTAACGCCATACCCGAGAGCCGTCGCCAATCCCCTTCAAGCCCTTCCCCAAACTGCAGCACTATTCACATTCCTCATCGTTACCAAGGATGTGGTCCCTTCTAGTGAAATCTATTGTTTGCACACTTACACACACACAGCTGCTGTTTCCTGTTTTGCTACACTCTGGAGAGTCTCGCCTTTAACGGTCTTCTCTCACAGAGAGCAACAGAAAACTTCATTCAGAAAACTTCGAAAAACTCGAGATTCACTGAACTCAGTTCAAAGTTACCTTGGCACTTACCTTTAGATGTGAGAGGTAGTGATGGTCCGCTTGAAGATGACGCTCCGGTGCGTGTGTCAAAAAGATCAACACGCTGCTTCAGAAACACTGTGTCGAGGCTTGATTCGTTTGGCCAGAGTCACGTGATTAGTGACGTCTGAAGCTTCGTTTAGAACGTACTTTTTTTTTAATTGAACTTTATTGAAACACAATGAGTGTACAACATACAAACAGATGAAGTTTACGGAAGAACAGAACATGAACATACAGAACCAGGAGTAAAAAAATATCTTATTACTACGCGGAAAAATTCACACATATATATATTGTTCTGAGAGGCTTGTTGTTGGTTGAGTCTGATATTGATTGTATGTACAATTCCATATCCTTACAAAAAAAAGGCAGAAATATGGTGTTTTATTAATAAACTTACATTTATGGATAAAATTTTTTAGCTGAAAGTATTAACAAATTTATTATAAAAAAAACATTTATCATTCTTCCTGGAGAACTTAAAGAAACAGAATAAAACAATTTCCCATCATTAAGAAAACTCCTTTAAAATATGGACATTAACAAAACTGCTAAATTCCTTCCAGAATCTCTGTGTAGAGGAACAGTACCAAAAAAGATGAGCCACAGTTTCTGGATGATCCCCACAGAAAGTTTAATTAGTATTTATGTCTCTTTTAAATGTTACCATATAGTGACTGGCTGGGTAACATTTATGAAGAATTTTATATGAGATTTCCTTCACCTTGTTTACAATTAGATATTTATGGGATCATCCAGACTGTCTTCCAGGTGATATCTGGAACATGTCGGTTCCAGTAAGATATTATATATATGGGAGAGACACGATATCTTCTTGGAATAAACTACATATTCTCTTATCGCTGTTAGCCAGTTCTTGTAAAAAGCAGATTTTTCCCACTGCTGACTCAGCTGGATCAGGGAGAGTGACTGAGGTAGATATTGAACTGTCAGTGTTTTTATATAACATTAAAGTACCTGAGGGTATGGCACCAAGCACCATTGAGAATTCCCAAACACTGATGGGAAAATTATATAGTGTAAGGAATTCATTGTAAGTAAGTAGTACTCCTTCTTTATTAACCAGCTGAGCCACCAATAGGATCCCATTTTGGACCCAAGTTTCCAGGAAAAGTGATTTATTTTGAAATAAAATATCTCTGTTGTTCCAGATGAGGTATTTGTGTGGTGAGAAGTTGTGTTTATAAATGAGGGTCCACGCTAAGAGGACCTGCTTATGGTTGCTTATGGTTTTTCCATATAAAATTAAAGAACACGCGGCCAATGTCTTTACTAATTTTCTTATCCAGATGTAAGGAGAGAGCAGCATATGCCAGTCGGGATATCCCTTCAGCTTTAGTAATTAATACTCTACCTTTCAGAGATAAATCCTTTGCAGCCACTGGTTGAACTTTTTCGGATTTTTTGTATAATCGGAGTGAAGTTTGACGAGCATCTTGACTTTTGGTCTTTGGATATTAACAGTTGATGGCAAACATCTTTGAAACCCATGTGACTTCTTATTTAACATAAATGATACAGATAGCATTTGCAGTGCAGCCTTTAATTGCTAGCAATTCACATTTTTTTAGATTTAGACATAAACCAGATGCCTCAGAGAAATCACTAATCACACTAAGGGCTAGACGGATTTGATTTGCATTCTTCAAGAAGTGGTGGTGTCATCAGCTAGCTGGCTGATGATGAGCTCCTTATCAGCTATGGTGATTCCTTGTAAGTAGTAATATACCGGCAGTATTTTTTGCCCCGCCTCCACCCCCCACACCCCTCAGCCCCTCCCCACCACGTGTACATGAGTGTGTTGCCCCCCTGGAGTGACAGGTGCCTGGGAGGGGTGCAATCCTAGAGCCCGCAGCTGTGTATTGAAATAAAGATCATGAACTTGTTTATGATTCAACTGCAGGATTTATTCTGCAGATTCGCCTCCCAGGGGTTTACGCTCCTCCTGAGTGCTATGCGCCACCTAGTGGTATCTTTTAAGTAATGGCATGGAAGATGTAAAGTGTAATTAGAAAATACTGAATCAACACTTAACGATGTAACAAAGACCAAAATATAACTGGGGTGTTCCTTTTTTTCTGTATGAAAACATAAACTGAACTAACATCCCCATAAGTCCTTTTATCTCTTAACTTTTTAACTATTAGTTTAATCCAGATTTATCAGCCACACATTTCAACTTAAACACATATGTTAACCTTTACAAGTGCATGTACGCTGCATGCGTGTCCCCTGTAGCCGGTGGCTTTGCTCGTGCATGTGAGTTCAGGGGTCATATGAGTTCACATGTGTTCAATAGAATTTTATTTAATGAAACCATTGTGTGTTTTATTTAAACTGTTTTTAAGGATTGTATAGGTCTCAGTGCCCTGTTATTTACACATAGATGATTTAACTAGTTTAGGAGCATTTTACTTTTCTTTTGTGCTCTGAAGCACACAGAGGCTAATAGTTTTAAACAGTGCCATAAATAACAGGTATCCCTTTAGAAATAAACTTTTCTTGTGATACTTCTAAAAACACATTCATACCTAGCCACGCTTAGCACTGTATAAACCCCAATTTTCCTTTAATGCAACTAGCCCTATAATTATCTACTAGTCACAAACACACTGCAACAGTAAGACTCAATGATTACACATAGATGATTTAACTGCTTTAGGGGCATTTCACATTCTTTTGGTACTTTCGAAGCACACAGGGCCTATAGTTTTTAATCAGAGTACCACAAACAACATGTATCCCTTTAGAAATAAACTTTTCTTGTGATACTTCTAAAAACACATATTCATATCATACCTAGCCACACTAGCACTGTATCAACCCCTATAATTATCTAGTAGCCACACTCTGTAACAGTAAGACTCGATGATTAGACATAGGGGGTTACAGGTAGGCTCCCAACAGTCAGCAAAACAAGTCATAAAACAATAAAAGCGGCTTCCTTATCAAGAACATCCCAGCACACACATCCCAACTGTAGTTCCATAGTTTCCACCTTTTTTCATTACAAACAGTTCCTTTATCTCTCCATGTCAGAGGTCAACTGAAACCATGTCCAACTGAACCTCCAAAGGTTTTTCCAGGACAATCACACCTCCTAGTGACTAACTGTACCTCTATAGTTTCAACCTTTTTTCATTACAAACTGCTCTTTTATCTGTCAATTACACTTTCTACTGACCAACCGAACCTCCGAGGGTTTTCTTTACATCCTACTCTTTTATCTCTACTTCTCAGAGGTCAACTGAAACCAACCCCACCTATATAAAAACACCCTAATCAGACTGTCACGGTTCTGGGTCAGTGTTGACCCAGCATTTTGAGTTTCTTATATTTTGGTTTATTTTTGCATTATGGATTATTTTCTGATGTTCTGGTGCTTTGTTCATTATTATTATTAGCAATAAAGCTGTGTATTTTGAAGTTTCTTCCGCCTCCGTGAGTCCTGCATTTTGGGTCCTCTCTTCCTGCCTGCCTACAAACAGACATGACACAGACACCCTGTATTTTTCCTCACTACTACACATCAGCCCTTGCGAGCACAACGCTTCGTTCAGCAGGACGGACAGCAAAGCTAACAGTGTTCTTTTGTTGTTTAACATGGACTTCATATATGGTAAGTAAAACAAGACTGTTAATGTATTTTTAAATTTATATCATAGCATATCATAGGATACTCAATGTGTTTTCTTTTCTAAAACCAAAGCCTGATTTTTAGGAGCTCGTCACAACGGGACAGCATACATTTCACATACACAAGGTTTGTGTTTCTTTAAAAAAAAAAACTCACTCGCTCACACAAAACAGTTTATGTCTCGTTGTTTTAGAAGCAATCTTATCTGTTTCTGTTAGGATGCATGGGTCGTTGACCCAGAGGTTTTGAGTTTATTATATTATTTATCATTTCTAGTCTTTGGTTTCTTTGTTAGAGTTCTGTCTTATGGTTTATGTCTCTGTGTTCTCTAGTTGCTGTCTCCCTGTGTTCAGTCAGAGTCTGTGTGTGTAGTTCAGTCTGCGTTATGTTTCCTGTTTTACTTTGGAGGTGCGTGTCTTATGTTAATGTGTCTGGTTTTGCTTCCCCTGTTTCGCTAGGCCTGATTTGCCCCAGCTGTGTTTCCCTCCTGTTGCCCATTCCCTGATTGCTCCCTCTATGTATTTAAGCCCTGTGTTTCAGTTTGTCATTGTTGCGATCTACCCTTATCTTGCTGTGTGTTCTGTCTGTGTAAGTTTAACCTGGAAGTCTCAGTTTTGTTATCTTTTGGAGTTCAGCATTAAAGCTGTATTTAAGTTCACCTTTTGTCTCCGACTGTCTGCACATTGGGTCCTCCTACTACCACTCCTGCCTGCACACAGCCTTCACATAACAGTTTCTCATATAGTACCATTCAAAATGTATGTTTCTGTCTCTTTCTACAGGATCACAAGCCTATATAGGGCAAACTACACCTAAAAAACACAGGGTATATACAGTGTTACACATGTTTTAAATATAAGAGTGTTTTGTTTAAACCGTGCATTAACTGTCCTTATCCCCCTGGACACAGGGTCAATAAGCTGTCCAGAAATACCTACAGCAGCGGGAGCAATAAGACCAAGCCTTACATTAGGTATGTATACAAGTCTCTGTGTACATGACAACCAATTTAAAGGAAAAAAAAGGTTTAAATATTTACAAATGTTCTAATACACCAGACCTGAGACAGAGTACGCAGCGTGTCAAGAACCGGGGCCATCCAGAATAACACAGACCTGTGTGTGTGTGTGTGTGTGTGTGTGTTTAACACACGTCTATCTCTACAGCAATCACACAACCCCTTCCCACGATGCGGACCATGAAGACCCCTTGATGCTTTTGGAATATATACGCGATATTGAACTCCCAGAACAACAAGAAAAACCACAAGCTTTGTGCAACAATGGAGACTAAGAACCATTCTTCATCACCGGACCATACATACACGCGAGTGCCTGCCTTGTGATTTCAGCGATATTTCTGAGTACAGCCTATCAGATTTCAATATAGTTGACATACCCACTACGCCAGAATGTCTCAGAAACAACAGTGATACAGACATAGGTTTTGAAGAAGGCTGCATAACAGACTCGCAAATATCACAGGCATATGACGCATACTTAAATGCAGCAAACACCTCTAATTTTGATCAGAGCCATTCTGCTTCAAACAACGATATACTATCTTTGATCGATGCTAAACTCAGCCAACATCAACAAGCAGTACAGAGGGATGTGCAAGAAATAGCAGCTAAAGTCAACCAACATCAAGAAGCAGCACAGGGGGACTTGCAATTAATAGCAGTGGCTCTAACTAGTACCCAGCAGGCAATAAACAATACCTGGGGTTCATTAGATCTCATTAGTACCCGATTTTTAAATCGCTGACTTTTAAAATCTACACCATAGACCCACCCCGTAAATTACTCAAACACAATGATGGTACCTCCACTCGAGCTAAATGGTTTCACTTTGAGGCTTTTAACCAGTGGGCTGCACAAATAATAAACAAATGCGAAGTTTTGCATGCAAGACTTAGTAGTGTCGCTGTAGCAGACAGTCCTGTGTCTAATGCACGTCCTTGTCCAACTCATTCTGAAGCTGTTGCCGATGATGCTGTTTATATCGATGTTGTTGCTCATGCAACCGATTCACATCCGGATATGCCTAATGTCACGGCTGTTGCTGCCGCTGCTGTAGGGACTGTTGTTACTCAGGCTACCGCTGATTGTCTTATTGCTGAGGCTTCTGTCACAGCTGATCGGGGGTGTGCACCTGGCGTACATGCGTATCTGGGTGCCGCTACAGCTGCTGCTGACGCATCACCACACAACCCCTCAAACAATGGAAATTCCTTAAGTGTTAACCATTCACAAACAGGTGCTGCAGTATTCGAGCCCATTGTTCAGTCTGGGGCAGGCAGTTAGTCAGCGTAGCATTAGAGAGATACTTAATTTCAACGCCCGAGAATTGCGTGAGCGCCTTGATTTTAGGGACATAAGTCTTGATGATCCAGAACAAGTGTCAGAAAGAGTTAGAAGCTGCCAATGTGATAGAGCTGTGGCTGGATCTCAGCAGGGTCATGTTCTAAATGTGGTCCTGCGTGGACCCTCGTTGGCTTCAGATGGTCAAGCTGTTTTAAATCCTGATGATCAGTATGACCCTGACCTGTTTCTCGACCAAATAGCTCAAGTTATGCAAAGTAATGACGAATTTATAGGTGATGGTGAATTAGAGTTTATTGTCACGGTTGTGCAAAACAGTAGCGGTGGCGGCGGTGCTATAATTCGCAGGGTTTGTGGAGTGTTCTGCTGGTGAGAGATAGCAAACCACAGATCGTTCTATTGAGAGATATGGAGCCAGAGAGGCAGAGGAGAGGTTCTGTCGTGTGGGAGTATTTTTGTTTGATTTTGGTCAGTTTTGGTTGGGTTTGCCAGTTTTGTGTTCTTTTTTTTTTTTTTTCTTTTTTTTTCTTTTTGTGGGTTTATTTTATCTAAAAACTTGTCAAATTGTCAAAAATCTGCTTTTCATAATGTACATATCATGAAATAACTTTAGAAAGACTTCCATTTGACTCTTTTACATTTAATGTAATAAAAATATATACTTTATTTTTAAAGTAATCTTAAATGTTATTCTACAAATGTGCAGCAATTTAATGTGTTTATTCTTTTTAACTGATAGTCTGTGGAACCCAGGACGACCAGATACCTGCATCTCTACCAGTTTCTGTGCACTCCAGCCTCTTCTGAGAGGGTTTTTTTAAGGCAGGAGAAATTACTCAATGAAAACAAGCAGACTCGGCCATCACACAGTGGAACAAATTCTCTTCTTAAATAAAAATGAAGGGTTACCTTAAATGCATCATGTTTTAATTTGCAAGTTAATAAGCATTTTCCTTTCCAGTTCACAATCAATTCTGCCCCAGGTCAAAAATATGTATAAAAATATTGGCCTAATATAATATTATTAATAAACATACCTGTTCAGCTGTCCAGTGATTAATTGTATTAGTACATGGAGGCAGGGCCTCACAGCAGAAGCATACTCCATAATGTGTTGTACATTATAATGTGTATATTACATGTATTTTTAAATTATTACTATCTACCAACATCAAGAAGTTCCAAACAAAGAGAGACCACACCGTGGCGCTTGTTTAAACAAGGAAAGTTGATCAAAATGTTTTAAACAAATAAACAATTTTTTCACTCAAAAAATACATGTTCAAAGCAACACAACGGTGACCCAATATCAGACAGGAATGTAAACTCCACTCTGTAGAGTTGGCTGTCATTATCGAGCAGTTCGTTTCAGTTCGTTGTAGATTCAAGCTGCTCTTCATATTTTTGCCCACCAGATGTCACCAGACAGGACTGTTGAAAAGCTTCAAGTAATGAACCGTTTTTCAATACAAGCTTCAATTCTTCAGAAAGCTTTATTTGCCCATCACTAGAAATTGTGCATTAGCGCCACCAACTGGTGTGGAGTGTGGACCGAAATGACAAAATAAAAAAATCCCCCCAAACAAATGAGTCTGCCTTAAAACCCCAAATATGGCCCGATAGCTTTCACTTATAGAGTTCTTGCGAAATAAAACAACTAAGTCCACTTTCACTTTCATATCGTAAAGCTTTTTGATCAGTCGTCTTTCAGCATCATACTACTGACAATGCAATAAAACCATGTCCTATTGTTGCCTGTTCTCTACTGCACTCACACTCCCCTGTACGGTGTTTCCTTTTAAAAGTAATTTGCCATTCAAACCAGTGTGCCCGAATCTAAGTCGAGATATAACCGCCTCTCCTCTCTCCAAAAGTTGAATCTGTTCATCTGGACGTAGCGCTTTGCTTCCTGTGCTTCTCATTTCTCCTATTTTCCTTTGGACTTTGTAAAACCATCGCCTTTCCTCTCTCCTCTCATTGCTTTTGCCACCTTTCCTTCATTTTGTGCCAGATTATACTCTTGATCTCTGTCCTACTAACAACAACAACAACAACAATAAACTTTATTTATATAGCACATTTAAAACCAGTGGTATACCAAAGTGCTGAACATGTGAGAGGGTCAGATGTAAGTAAAAGAGAAAGACGAAGCCCATGGCAAAGTACCAAACATGCTAGCAGGTTAATGGCATTAAAAACACAGAAATACATATAAAAGCATATTAGAACATTGTGTGTAAAATATAAAAGAGTCAAGAAAAATGTAAAATAATTAAAAGAGGTTAAGAATAGAATGAAGGTAGCAACAAGTATTAAACTAACTAACTAACTAACAAAAAAGCATTAACTGGTAGAAAAGGCGAGGTTAAATAAATAGGATTTTAACTGCGATTTGAAAGATTGAATGGAATCGGACTCAAAGGTGGCAATGGGGAGGTTATTCCACAGGTCAGGTGCAGCCAAGGCAAACGTGCGGTCACCTCTAGTCTTCAGCTGGGACTCGGCTGTACCAAAAGTGACTGGGAAGACGATCTTAGTGCTCAACAGGGCTGTATAGTCTAGTTTTGCCCTCATAAGAAATGTTCTTAGCCCAAGCTGCTCTCGGAATTTTGTCTTTTATGTCATACCTCTGAACATTAACCTGAGTAGACTTTGCAATCACTGTGTCTTGCGGCTTTGGTCCCAGTGATCCGTGAGTACGCTGAATCTGCAAACCCTCATTTTCCAGAAGGGAAATTCTTTCTTTAAGCTGTACTGAATGCCATCATATCATTCCCCTCAGCACCTTCTTTAATTCCATATATAAGGAGACTGTTGTGATGCAATCTTCCTCCCAGGTCCGTGACTTTGGTCTGGAGAGTTTTCTGCTGGTCCAGACACCGAATTAGCATATCTCTCAGGTCCACATTTTCTGTCTCAAGTTTGCTCACATGTTGTTCTACTTCAGTTAACTTAGTGCCGTGATTAGGGATATCCACGATGATATCTCTTCAATTCAATTCAATTTTATTTATATAGCGTCAAATCACAACAGTCGGATTTGGGAGACAGACAGCCTCAGTAGATCCTATAATAACAGATACAGAGAAAAACTCAACAATCATATGACCCCCTATGAGCAAACACTTTGGCGACAGTGGGAAGGAAAAACTCCCTTTTAACAGGAAGAAACCTCCGGCAGAACCAGAATCAGGGAGGGGAGGGGCCATCTGCTGAGACCGGCTGGGGCGAGAGAAGGAAAACAGGATAAAGACATGCTGTGGAAGAGAGACAGAGATTAATAACAGATATGATTCGATGCAGAGAGGTCTATTAACACAAAGTGAGTGAGAAAGGTGACTGGAAAGGAAAAACTCAATGCATCATGGGAATCCCTTGGCAGCCTACACCTATTGCAGCATAACTAAGGGAGAATTCAGGGTCACCTGGTCCAGCCCTAACTATATGCTTTACCAAAGAGGAAAGTTTTAAGCCTAATCTTGAAAGTAGAGATAGTGTCTGTCTCCCGAATCCAAACTGGAAGCTGGTTCCACAGAAGAGGGGCCTGAAAACTGAAGGCTCTGCCTCCCATTCTACTTTTAAATACTCTAAGAACAACAAGTAGGCCTGCAGTGTGAGAGCGAAGTGCTCTAATAGGGTGATATGGTACTACAAGGTCATTAAGATACGATGGGGCCTTATTATTTAAGACCTTGTATGTGACGAGCAGGATTTTGAATTCAATTCTGGATTTAACAGGAAGCCAATGAAGGGAAGCCAGTACAGGAGAAATATGCTCTCTCTTTCTAGTCCCTGTCAGTACTCTTGCTGCAGCATTTTGGATTAACTCAAGGCTTTTCATGGAGTTTTTAGGACATCCTGATAATAATGAATTACAGTAGTCAAGTCTGGAAGTAATAAATGCATGAGCTAGATTTTCAGCATCACTCTGAGACAGGATTTTTCTAATTTTAGAGATGTTGCGCAAATGGAAGAAAGCAGTCCTACATATTTGTTTAATATGTGCATTGAAGGGCATGTCTTGGTCAAAAATGACTTCAAGGTTCCTCACAATGTTACTGGAGGCCAAGGTAATGCCATCCAGAGTAAGAATCTGGTTAGATACCATATTTCAGAAATCAGAAAATATTATAAGATTTTCAGGTCCGAGTAAAATAACCTCAGTTTTATCTGAATTAAGAAGAAGAAAGTTAGTGGCCATCAAGGTCTTTATGTCTTTAAGACATTCCTGCAGTTGAACTAATTGGTGTCTGTTATCTGGCTTCATGGACAGATAGAGCTGCGTGTCATCCGCATAGCATAGAAAATGTGTGCTATGTCTTCTAATGATACTGCCTAAGGGAAGCATGAATAATGTAAGCAGAATTGGTCCTAGCACTAAACCCTGTGGAACACCAGAACTGACCTCAGTGTATGAAGAGGACTCTCCATTTACGTGCACAAATTGGAGTCTATTAGATAGATATGATTCAAACCACTGCAGCGCAGCACCTGTAAATTAAATTAATTTGTGGCCACATTCAAAAGGACTTCTCCTGTGACTTTGTCTTTAATAGCGTTTAATGAGTGGTCTTCACAAAACTGCTTCTTCACTTAGTAGTTGACAACATACCTTAATCTAGAGGTTTAAGATTACCATTAAGATTACCATTTCGTAATCTTCAATTAGCCAGCTGCATAAATTTGGGCACCCCAACAGAAAATTTACATCAATATTTAGTAGATCCTCCTTTTGCAGAAATAACAGCCTCTAATTGCTTCCTATCGCTTCCAATGACAGTCTGGATTCTGGTTGAAGGTATTTTGGACCATCTCCACAACATCTCCAGTTTAGCCAGTTTTCGTGGTTTTTGAGCACGAGCAGCCCACTTTAAGTCACACCATAGAATTTCAATAATATTCAGGTCTGGGGACTGAGATGGCCATTGTCAGGAGGAGAAATATTTTACTGCTATTATTTGCTGCTATTGTTATAATCATCATTACCATTTCATTATTAATAGTGATGTTGCATCCAGATGCATTCAGATGTTCAAATATACGGGTATTATATCAGTCTTTATTACAGGTCCAAGAAGAACCACTTTAAACTGTTGAGTTGAATCTATAATTTTAAAGGCTTTTGAATGTTTTTATATTCTTACACTGGAGTCTTCAGTGGGTGAGAAAACTGAGCTGCAGCGACAGGAAGTACATGTTTTTGAAGTTACATGCTTTTGCAGAAGTGAAACTGAAAGCAGAGTCTGAGTGCAAGTACTGTGAGTAGGTTATGAAACTGTATTAAGCTTTTAGTAGAGGCTCTTGATTAAACATGTACTCAACATATTACATATATAGTTCCAGTTAGGGTATTACATGTAAGGATGAGCCTCTGTTCTGGTGACAGGTCAGAAGTGCAACGGGTGAGATGAGAGAGCATTTAAGGGCGAGACACACATACACACACATACAGACACATATAGTTAGAGAGGTCATGACACGTACGCAGTACACAGCACGCACGCGCCCCCGCACGTGCACGCACACACAGATAGATAGACTCATTTATATAGGTAAGAGTTTAATTATGTTTTGCTTGCGACTGCAAAGTTGTGCATGAGTGACAGTTTGTGCAGAACGTGGACCTGATGTTCCAGAAGATAAGCCTGGGCAGGATGGAGACAGGAAGCATCTGGCTTCGACGCGGAGACAATGTTCTTTTTAAAACTATGTCAAAGTTAACTGAACGTTTGTGGTTTTGGTGTGACGTATGCTGTATTGAGTCTGCCTGACAACAGAAACCCTATAAAGCCTTTGTCTGGCTATTGTAAGATAGTTTGACGCTGAGATCTGCACAGCGTTCGGACTCACACATGTGTATTCATTAAAATACCGTCTAATTGCACCGGCCGGATCAGTGGTGGTTATTTTGGATTCCTCCTCAACATTTTTGAACCTTAACACCATACCAGAACATTGTACTCGTTTCTCTGCATGAATGCCTTACTAGATTTTGAGCAGTTTTAGGATTGTTGTCTTGTTGAAATATCAGCCCGGCACAACTTCAACTTTGTCACTGATTCTTGAACATTGTTCTCAAGAATCTGCTGATACTGACTGGAATCATGTGATGTTTGTGTAATGTATGTATGGTTGGGAGAGTAAGATGGCGCTGGCAAGGCTGGCAACCTTAACCCGCTTCGAGGCAGGCGCGTGCCGATTTGGAACAGTTAAAACTAACAACCTGATTACCCCACATATATATTTTATGAGTTGGTTTTTTTTTACTCAGAAGTATCACTGCAGGACTTGGTTGTGCATTAGCAACAAAAACTCAATTTGAGCCTGAGAGGGTTAACCCAATTTCCCTTGAGATGAATAAAGTATTATCAATCAATCAATCAATCAATCAACACCCGGTTACGCCAATCGGAGGTCACTAAAATCAATATTGAATCAGTGTGTAACTTTGCCAAAACAATGTCGGACTCTGTATTTTTCTCTGGTCCCCTCCCCAATCAGACCAGGGCTGTATCCCAATTCAGGGTCTGCAGCCTTAAAGCACGCAGCCTTAATGGTCCTCAAGGGCACAGACTCAAAGACCGCTAAGGCCGGAAGTGCGATGCTTGTAGGCTTGTGAAATGGGACATCTAGCCTCCGTCACATGCCCAGGTTGCCTAGCAACCATGATACTAACATCTGGAAATGTTTCATAAAGCTTTGTTTCACAGAAATGAAGGAGAACATATTTTGTTCATTTGTTTCTACATGAGCTCTGTGTGATTTAATAAGTATCTGAGGCTGAGACCACAGGACTGTAAAACATGATTGTTGGGCTTCATTTCTGTACTGAACAGTTTTAAGATTAGCTAGTAAATAACAATTAGCTAATGTTGTTCATTAGACTAAAGTCATCTCACTTTGGTAATGTAAATATAATATGGCCAATATTATAGTTATTATATTAATCATTGTTAGTCATTACAGCAGTGAGTTTGAACTCTGTGTCAAATACTGAGCTTCAGTAAAGATTCAAGTTGCAGTTATTTATATTTCCTATCACCTTAAATCTTCACTCAAAGACAAGTATCTTTGACAGTATATATAGATGTATCATATATAAGAGACAAATATTGTTCATTTAATGTGTTGGCATTATTACATTTGGCTCAATGCTTACATTATGTGTAAAAAGAAAATATACGAGCTATGATAACTGTTTCTGATAAAATGGATTGTAGACTGATATATTAAATATTCCTTTATTGGGTGAGAAAATCATACCATGTCATAACTGCTCTAAGTCATACAGAATAGTCATCAGAGTCTTAAACAGGCTGACTTCTGCTAAAAGGGTCAAACTGGGCAGAAAGTATACAAACACATAACATCCTTATAAAAAAAAACCCATAACCCTACAACATGTGTCATCAGTTTGATTGATGGCCCTAGCCTTGACCTTTTGACCTTACCGGAAGTACTCCCGAAGTGTCTAATCGATTCCATATGTGTGACTAATTGCATCCGGTGGGAAAAAAGGAGGGGTGGTTCCTGGGGGGAGGAAAAGTTCAGGGGGGTGACGCAGCAGATTTCTGATGAGTCAGCGGAGATCGGAGCACATGCTGCATAGAGACAGACAGAATGATAGAGGCAGTTAGTTTTTCACAGACAAACTCATAATTTGAATTCTGTTTAAATGTTTCAGTATTATGACAATGATCCTGATAACCTTTTTCTCTGTAAAGAGCTATTTCTTTTTTCAATAGCGGCTTTATTTTGCTTTCTTATGTTAATCTTATTACAGGCGCAATAAAATAAAAACCTTTCAGATTATCTGACTAGTAACGGATTGCATTTATATTTATAGAGCCGGGTGGAGGCATGCTACACCAACGCTTGTAATGAAAAGAAGGACTTTCTATTGCTTGTAGAGAGCCATTTCTTTTTACAATAGCGGATGTATTTTACTTTCTTATATTAACCTACTGGCCACCCACTCGTCTCCTCGCATGTGTAAAAAAATATCCCTTAGTGAAAAAAGCGCCGCTCACATATTCAGAACTCTATCCCAAATAATTTTATTAAAACACCTCGATGAGGTATTTTGGTTTGGTGCAGCCACTCCTTATCAGACGTAAAGTAAAGAGTTTTTCTTCATTTTTTCAGCTACTTTTACAACGGTCTTATTTTGCACACACCGTGGATCAAGAAGGCGTCAACAACCCCTCTAATCGATATTAGTATTTCTTAATGCTTGTAACCTAGCAAAGAATTTCATGCAGGCCTCAACTCCTACGTGTAAAATAACCCTTAGTGGGAAAAAAAAGCACCGCACACATATTCAGAACTCAGAACTAAATTCAGAACTAAATAATTTTATTAAAACACCCCGATGAGGTATTTTGGTTTTGTGCAGCCACTCATACCAAAGTAAAGAGTTTTTCTTCATTTTTTTTAGCTACTTTTACAACGGGTACAATAGACAGAAACCCTAAAAGAAAATGGCCTTGTTTTACGCACATCAAGAAGGAGTCAGACGACTGTCGGTTCATCCCGGTCAATGCTTCCTCCATCAGGTACCATAAACATATGAGAAAAACCCCAGAGAATTTATTATTTTGTAAGAGTGACAGAGAGAGCGAATCGATCAAACTTTTCTACAAAACGTTATACCACTCCGGGTCAGGAGGGGCGATATAGCACGGACCGGTCAGATGACTACGCCGGATGGAAGCATAACTGGAAGCGTCCCAGGGACTTTCCCTTTGACATTCATCCTGCTCCATGATCAGCCGTTAAATGTTTCCTCAATGTTGCCGTAATGTAACAACAAAGTTAGTTTTTTTTAAGATCAGACAGGGGTACAGTCCCAAAACATTCCCGCAGTCACCGAATTAGCATCTGTGAGACAAATAAGTTCCAGGGACTGACATGTTTTTAGAACCGACCTTTGACACTTGGATGTTGGCTTAATTTTTACCCAAAGAGTGTCACGGTTCTGGGTCAGTTTGACACAGTATTTTGAGTTTTCATGTCTTGGTTTGATTTTGTATTTTTGGTTATCTTCTTGGTCTAGATGATGATGATGATGATCTAGGTTCCAGCTTATTCTGATTTAGGTTTATTTCTGCCTGTGTAAGGTCCGTGTTTCTTAGTCTGTGTCCTTGTGTATTGTTTCCTGTTTTATTTTCCTCCTCTCTATACTTACACTTCTCCCTAACAAATGCCGAGTCATCATCTCCATAATCTGTCTGGATTTATCCCACTTTTCGAGTTTCATTGGAGTGTGATCAAGTGCACAAGATGTAAAACAATGTATTAGTTTTTTAAGCCATTCACTGAGTCCACATCAAGATGCCGTTCATTTAAGAGTCTAATAATTTTTAGAATTTAAGTTGTGCTAACTTCAACGCAGTAACATTAAAAATAAAACATATTAGAACTCATTTTTGTTGGACACAAGAACAACTCCAGCATATTTTTCGGGAGCTAAACTAGGGCTTATGTAGCAGGTTGAAAAAGCTACTTCAATCAATCAATCAATCAATCAATCAATCAATCAATCAATCTTTATTTATAAAGCACTTTTCATACAAAAAAACTGTAGCACAAAGTGCTTTACATGGTTAAAAGCAGCCCACCCCACCCCACCCTCTCACCTCCCACTCATTCCCCACA
Organism: Oreochromis aureus; assembly: GCF_013358895.1. Classification (NCBI taxonomy): domain Eukaryota; kingdom Metazoa; phylum Chordata; class Actinopteri; order Cichliformes; family Cichlidae; genus Oreochromis; species Oreochromis aureus. Next base: position 29,096,829 of record NC_052950.1, on the reverse strand, counting down.
CTCTCATTAACAGAAACGGTCATGGATACACACATTCTCTCCACACACACACCCCACCCCCCCACCCCCCACACTTAAAGAGTAAAATTGGGCTGGGTACGCATTAGCCAAGTGAGGAAATGATGATGTTTATTTTTGTTTATTTTTATAAGAAAACCAATTACCCCCTTATTTTTTGTTTATTATTGTGACTTATTTTGACATTGTTATGTGTTGCCAGACCATGGTTATATTTCATTATGCCAGTAGATGGTGCTCTTGCACTGCTGTGGAACTACCAGAGAGACAAACAAACTTTTATGTTATCAAACTGGTTCTAAATGTCATGTAAGTTGAGTAACAACTGTTCGGCTATATTTTGAGATGATTGTGATGATGTTGTTTTGTGGTATGTTGTTGTAATGAGTATTAGTGTATCATCGGCATAATGCTATAATGCTACGTAGCACTATAAGTATATACCATGAAAGTGGCAACCTGCGACTTCAGAAAATGTGTTGTACTGTTTGTTTTAGTGTTAGCCAAGCAGTACTGAGTACATGTATTAAGGGGAAAGCTTTTCGTTGGTGAAACAACGTTTGCAGTCGTCTGCCGCCATGTTGTGTTGTGTTCAAAAGTGATAGCCTATATGGCGCGAATGTGGGGACAGGTTGTGTGAATGTGAGATGGGTTATTTTGGTATGTTGTTATGCTTTAACCGCGAGTGTTTTGTTTAAGTTGTAAGTATGTAAAGTTATTTTGAATTAGTTTGTATTTATTTTGCTTTTGAGAGAATTCTTTTTGTAACTTTATTTTTGTTTATCAATTATGTTATTTTATGGGAAGAATGCATGGTCTAGTGTGATTTGTATTGTGTATATGTGGGAAAATAAATGAGCTCCGGCCTGAGCAAGACGCTAACTTCGGTGTCCTCTCTATTAATCCACAGTTTGCTCATACTTGGCTACGCAGTGCTCTCTAGCCTGTGTGCCGCTTGCTGCCAGTCCAGATTCCCCTAGGTCTGGTGCCGGTAACACTTACAAGTTTGCCGTGCCCCTGGGGATCAGAGCGAGGTTGTGCGGCAGATCCCAGTGTTCTGGGAATCCATCCTACCTGACAAACCATCCTACCCGTTGTTTCTGCGCATGCGCACAACACGAAATTAAGTGGCGAACCATCCTACCTTTGTGAATATTAGCTAGAAAAATACTCTGACAGGTAAAATTAAGTGCCAAACCATCCTACCTTTGTGAATGTGACCTACAAGCATACTTTAACAGCTAAAATTCAGTGGCGAACCATCCTACCTTTGTTAATAAGGGCTAGAAACATACTCTGACAGGTGACATTAAGTGCCAAACCATGCTACCTTTGTGAATGTTACCTATAAGCATAATTTAACGGGTAAAATGAAGTGGCAAACCATCCTGGCTTTAAGAATATCAGCTACAAGCATACTCTGATGGGCAACGTTAAGTGGCAAACCGTCATACCTACTTTAATTTGTGCTGGAATTACTCTGTGCCAGCAGAAATGTGCAGAAACTACCTACGGTAGGACGTTTTGCCAAAGTAGGATGGTTTGTCAGAACACCGGCATGGAGGGTCCAGACACTCCCACGGCGCAGACTTTGCTATCCCCACAGAGCGTTTCTGGTGTGGCTTATGCAAAAGAGACAATACAGCGTGTTTCTCTGCTCCCGGTAAGCATGTCTGTTGTAGCCTGCGCTTTATAATTGTCTCTTTGATTATCAAACAGTGTTTAAAATGTGACTCGTTTGTTATCCAAAAACATTTGATCTATGTTACTGATTTAAAATTATATGTATATATTTCAAGTTTTTGAGCTCAAACAGACTCTTGAGCATATTCATATAGCAAATCCACATAACCAGCCTGCACCCTAATGTACATCTTTGAACTGTATGTTAATCAGTACGTGAAGCGTAGCTCTGAAAAGAGTCCATCATTTCTGAATTTACTGATTTACTTTTAACTGCAGTTTTCACAAACTGTGGATGATGAAATCCTCTTTCTTTTAGAAAATGTCTTCAAACTATCGCTGTTCCTACTTACTGAGTTCCCAAGCTACTTTTTTACTATGTGAATAAACTATTTGAACTAGAAAGGATTTAAAGACACATCTTAATTGAAGAAAAGGCGAAAAATTGGGAATGAAATTTATGTGACTGTTCATCTAAAATCCAGCAGACAGTGAAAATCCAAGAGCTGCTGCAATCCTCTGAATTAATGATCTCTCTGTTTCTGTGTGTGTGTGTGTGCGTGTGTGTGTGCTCTCACAGAGGGGAGGTCACGACAGGAGTTCCCTGAGTTGACACGTATGAACCATAAAGTCAGTTTGGACTGAGGAGCAGTTGGTAAACACAGAAGTACATCCAACCTTAACAAAATTTCTTGTTTATCTACTTCATGCACATTGCATGCACAAGAATCCAAATCTCTGTATCACAATGATTTCATTAAAGACTTATTATTTTATGGGGGCAATATCACAAATGACCGTAGATCATTAATAGGGAACAAAAAAGAAGGATCTCATCGGCAATGTTGCTGGGAGACAGAAGTCTTGACACGTGCTTATAACTTAAAACACAAAAAACTCAGTTACAGCTGGTAAGATTTATGGTATAAACCAGACTTTCACAGTCTGCATCTTTACAGGGTTGTTTTCTGCTTTTGTTCACTCCTAGTGTGATTAAAAAACAACAACCACAAACACAGAGCCCACTAACTATTAGCCGCTTTCCCCCCTAAACAGTCAGTTGACTGAGAGAAATGCAATCCATTATTGTGAACGCTGAAGGAGATGTGCTCCATAGTCAAACTTATATTTCCTTAACTTACATCCAATGTTCTGTTTAATTCCGGCATCCCTTTATGATTTGATGGAAAATTGGTTAAACCATTGCTCAACTTATGTCTGAATGACGGCAGATAATTCTGATGAAACTGACCCCGTAAGCACTTTGCAGCTGAGTCGAGGGCTCGTGGAAATAAGGTCAGGAGGT